>NW_009705183.1:64608-116471 GCF_000703405.1 Apaloderma vittatum
ACCTTGTAAAGTGTTCTTCCTCAACAGATCCCGAAGTGCTCTCAGAAAAAGTGGGAAGAAATGAAAAATGAAATTCAAGTGCTAGATGGTTTTGTTCAGGAGGTGAAAGCAAGTCAGTGAAAGGTCTGAAAGCGATACAGGTAAGAGAGCTTGCAATATCTTTATCTCAATAAACCGCAGAACTTTCACAACTCTCAAACAGCTAAAATTCTAAAAAATTATGAAGTGTCTTTACCTTAAATTAATCCCAAAAAGGATGGGAAAAAGAAAACAGTGAAAGAGAGACTAAAAATTTAACATTATGTCTTCAAAACAAAACAAAATAAAACCAACTTAAAAATACCATTTTTCTTGCCTTATAACTTTCTACTTTTCCTGAAGGGGAAAATGACTGGGAATACTCAGAGCAGAGACAAGAGCTGTTTGCTGCACACCTCCACTATGTATTACAGTGGCAAATAACTTTAAAAGGCGAATCCTGGTAAGTCTTCTGCAGCCTCTTCCTCCAGTCCCATTCCCCCCCTCCCATTTTGGAAGACATCTTGTTTGAAAAAAAAAAAATTAATTCCAGTCTATAAAGTCTCTTAATGACTTTTTTGCCCTGGAAAGAGGAAGCTTTGAACAGTAGCTACAAGCCACATGGAAACATTACAAATCGCCCTGGACAGGGAGTTCACTCTGTGCCCAATAAGCAAACTGCAAAATGTAACAAATTTGGGAAGCCCAGAATGATCAAACAGCTGAACTACACTCCTAAAATTTGACTACTGCTTAAAAAAGGTATAATCTTTAACTGTTTTTTCACCAGTCCTGTACAATTTCTCTCCTAGACTGGCAAGACATATACCACACAGTTAGTCACACAGGATACTATAAAAATGCAATCACAAGTCTCCTCCACAACACAAAACATTAAAGGAAAAGAGGCAACAGTAAACTGTACAGCTGTGCCTCAGAGGCCGGCGAGCTGAACCCATCAGTGCCTGGGAAAGCCCAAGAACTGCTGTTACAAACTTAAAGCTTCACAAGTCTATTTGTAGAAGCTGCGTAACTGGGTTGAAGAGTGGTTTACCAGGAAAAGTAAAGTAACCAGGCAGAGCTTTCACAGGCCTTTACATTAAAACAAAAAAGAAGTCCATTTTACCAAGACCTACTGTCTACCCTTCCATTCAAGCCTGCAAGCCACAAAGGAAGACAAGCAAGAAGCTCCAAGGATCAGCAGGACGCACAGATGTGGTGCCCCACAGCACTTCCCTGAAGTGATCCCCTTGGGACTGCAGTTCCTACAAGTAGCCTTTGTTTCAAGGGGAACATTAATTTGTGCCTCCCCACTCTGTTCAGCCACCCCTTTCCATGAAACAAAAGAATTTAACGCCTTTGAAACATCTGCTGTTGTTGACAAACTCAGTTGAGACTGCTCAAGTGTAACAGCTGCTCCTGCAAACAGAACTGGTGGAGCAACACATCTTCAAGAACCTGGTGTTTCCTGTGCATATGTTTGTAGAGAAAGGGTAAGAAAATGAAGGAATGATGGAAGTGTAACTTACAAACACAAGATGACAGTGTCATTTTGATGGGGTGAACTACAGATGAAGTAATAGGCTGAAGGAAGCGGCAAAGAGGATGAGAAACTGAAGTTGAACAGATTAATAATGCAAATTTAAAAGTTTAATTAATTTAAATTTATTTAGAGATTTTTTAATTTACTGTCTCCCTTGATTTGAAAATAATCTGACACTTTGTTTTTAAACACATACCAACTTCTGTAGTTAACCCATGAGTAAGAGCAGCTCTGTCATACAACAGCAACCGTACATACCACCCACTACAGTTACACGATGACTATTAAGAATTCTATTTAAACACACTTCAGTTTTGACTCTTCTTTGCAATGACAGAAGTGCTGACTACTTCTTTAGCACAGGAAAAAAAAGTAAAGTATGATAGGATACCCACAAAGCATCCACTCAAAAACACAAGACAAAACAAAAGACAAGAATGTCTCCACCGTGAGGAGCCAAGCAAAGCTGTTTCCAACCACACACGCAAATAAGCAAAAAGAGCTCAAGACTGGGGCACAGAACAGCCTCACAACCCTCCTCATTTTCATCACCTCATACGAATGTAAAACTTAAGTCTCAGGCTGAACTTTGAATTCACTATGGACAAGATTTTTGCTTGCTCCTTTCTTTAAGATGAATTAAAAGGTGAAGGACTGTGGGGACAAGCTGCACTGCCTCGCTAAGCAGGTGCAGCCTCTTGCAAAATCCAAATCACCGCCCACATGTACCCAAGCCTAGACTGACACATTGGGAAAGACATCAAATGAAGCAGACCTGCTTCTCAGTCTCTCTGGGTTTACCTGAAAGCCTGCAAATTATCCAACAACAGCTATTTTTTCTGACTTAGACCAATGAGGGAATAAAATACTTTTCAAGTCAGATAAAGACTAGATAAAGACCAGATAAAGCCTAGAATTCACCACTAGAAGTTACCAAGTAAGTGCTTTTTAACATTGCACCGTGAAGATGAACATTCTGGAAAGGGGATCCTATTCACTACCAAGCACTAGATAGGGCCAGCAAATTTCATTGCTTTTCAATGCTAATAAACTAAAACACCAGTACTGATAGTACAATGTTATTCTTACAAGTTATCTAAAAGGACATGGGAGAAAACAATATTTTTAGTACTTCATTATTGACACACTACTGTATTAATTAATGCGTTTTATATACCTCCTGAAATATTTATAGATTAATGAAATAATTAAAAAAACCCGAGACCACTGCCAAAGTGTAGCAGACCCAAAAGTCAAGTGGTGATAAAATAACTATGTACAAAAATATAATTTGAAGTTGATAATTATTATATATTTCTAATTTACAAATAAGCACCACTACTACCCTGTGATAATTGAGCTCATTTAAGCAATGTTCTACAACAACATTCTGAAATTACTTTCAACTAGCAGTCCATATCTAACATTCACTAAAAGACAAAGTGCAACAATACCAAGAAAATATATTCACTTGATGGCTACAGGAATACTAGTATCAACATCAGACTAGGACTTAACAGCAAGAATAATTCATAAGTGACTGCTGGACTTTGAATTACAACTAAACACTGACGTAAGTTTGACAAAGCATTGGCAATTCTCATGAACAGCTGTGTCAGCAAGAAAGTAACAGTTAAATGTAAAAAATTACAATTATTTTATCAGTGGAATCTTACATTGTCAGCACAACAAATAATTCATTCGAATAATTTCCCAACTCATAATTACTTTAAAACACACAAAAACAGTAGCAGCATTTTGTATCATATGTGTGGGAGATCAGTAACAAAACTCAACAACACAAAAATTTCAATTCAATACAGAGAATACTTGATAACCTATTTTTATAGGTCTACTTATACTTACATATTCAGGTTTTAGTTTCTTGTCTCCTCCTCTTACAGCTACTTTTTCAAGCTTGTCTATACTCTGCATGATCAGCTCCTCATCTTTAAGTCTAAGTTCCTCATGTATTATTTCAATGTCACGAACAGGATCTACACTTCCTTCAACATGAGTGATATCATCATCTTCAAATGCTCCTAAAACAAAAGAACAGTTATATTAAGCTAAAAAAGTAAGAAATATCTATTTATAACATACTGTTAAGAGTCACATGAGTTTGAGACAAAAAAGTGAAGTCAGCAGGTGTGTCATGCTGCCTGTATCCAAGTGCCACCTGTAGTACTTTTTATCAGTTTAGTCTATTAATTTATATATCTGCTCCAGAATCCGGGTATTTAGATATACATACAAAGCACAGCACTCTGCATTTCAGGAGAGCACTTAACACATCTCTGAGTTCCTTCTAAACAGGAACAGACTAGCGCACTTTCCTCAAAATAGGCACCGCTGTACTTAACAGTATCTAACCCAGCAGAAGCAAACATTGTAGCTAAATTGAACATTGCTGGACACTTTAATACACACGGTAGTGATTAAGAGACTCATGGAAAAAAAACCTTACAAATCACTCTGGCAGCCCTCACTGGCTGACCAATTTTATGCATTAAGGAAAAAAGAAGTTTTAGACAAAGAATTCTGAAGTTCTGAATGACTCTTAATGTTTCCATGGGAAACAGGGCTTAGAAAAAAAGGCCTGAAATCATCTGGCAGACCTCGTCCCTGTTTCAATCTACTTTATCACTGTGGTTCTGACGGTGATTAGATAATGAACCACTCAGACACACAATTTACACAGCAGCTAATTTCATCGGCCTGATTTGAGGGTATGGTTTTTAGGGGGCCATCAAAGAAGCAGATGAAGGTGCATTTGTCATATATGAGTGACAACCATTCACACTATCTGAACAAAATGGTGCTGGCCCTTATTAGAAACACATGCTATTATCACATATTTAAAGTGCAGTTGAAGCCATAATTTCAAATTGCCAACTGGAAACATAAGGGTAAAACAACCAGATATTACTGAAGCATGTGTGCTGACTTCATGCCCTTCTGAAGACAATCTGGCAACATAATTCAACTAGGATTTAAATTATCAGATAAGCAGCATCATCAAAAAAAATCAATCCATATTTTAAATATAAAAATATTAACTATTAAAATCAGTTTATTACTTATTCCTGGATCAATTTTCAGGGTATTTGCATGCTTATCCTGTATCATTAAATATACGCCTGAGACATAAACCACAACAATTATTTTATTTTAACATTGCCAAATTGAAAATCAACTGATTTTTTACACGGGAAAACAATGGGATTAGCCATAAAGATTATACCTCAAAACACCCAGTAGCCAGGTTTAAAGCGTTGACAGTCCAAGGCCAACATCATTTTCACATAAACTTAATGAAAAGTCTTCAAAACAGTGGTTGCCACAAACTCCCTACTCTCCCGTCAGCTGTCTTCAAAGATCACCAATGAGCTCCCTTGGTGCAACAAAAGTCACCTCAGCGAGAAATCCAGCCCTGGCACCAGCTGTGGCGGGAGGACAGGCTGCTCGCTCACAGGGACAGAAGCCCGTCCCACTGCCAGGCAGGTAAGGAAGAGATACTGTACGTAGCCTTTGTCTTTCACAAATACACGCCCTCACACCTGACTCCATGGGACACGGACTGCTTCGATGAATAAAACAGAAGAAATCACGATTTAACAGCTCTGTTGTGATTTATAAAGAAAATACTGAATAAAAAGGCGGGGGAGAGTAGAAAGATGTTGTCATATAGATCGAAGGTAGCTGGGCTACCTGCCCAGCTCATCCAACAGATTAATATGAATGCAGGTAAAAATAAGGTTTATCTTTCTTCCTTGTATCAAGAAAAAAGTGTTTCTTACCATCTAAATTAACACATTCACAAGTTGTTTACATTTCCCTTCTGCATTTGGTGCCCATAGGTTTAAAAAACAACAAAAAACTCCACACTGTTAAATCCAGGCGAAAAGCTCCAAGGCTATAAAGGTCTCACACTTAGAACATTAAAAGTACGCAGTTTGGTTTGATCTTAAGGAAAAATGAAGTTTTTCCACAGAAACAAGTGTAAGGTGAATCACTCAGTAATAACAAAACACTGCATATATATTAGTTACATTTTTCCATTTTCTTCAACAATGGTAAAATAGTTCTCCAGCAATTATCTCCATTTCTTCACATCTTTCCATTTTTTTTTTCACAAAAGCATGCAGTTCTTCATTCATCCGAAACCTATTCATTCAGTGTAATTCCACCCCTATAGAACTGAATCTATTTCACCTTCACTCTCTTCTCAGTCCACTAAAGGCTTTAACCCATGGACACTTCAATGTTCTGCCAGAGTTTTTTTTCAAGTCTCCTCCTCCCATCAGCTGTCCCCATGCCATCCTGCAGCTCACGTAGGCAACACTGCTGACAAGAGACCCATGTCTGGCAACGGGTGATTATTTGGTTGCTACAGAGTCCCTCTACCAAGCTGAGGGTTCTCCCATTCCAGGCAACAATTTAGCCTTCTCTCCTTTCACTGGGTTGCTTGACTCTTCTCATGGAAGAAATGAACACTAGTTGCACATTCCACTAAAACGCTGGATGTGGACCTTAAATTTTCAACTCTGCATTTAGAGGAAAAGTGTTTTTTCCTAACTTGGAAACAAGAAAACCTCTCAACAATTGTGCTCACAAAGATCACACAACTCTCTTCTAATTTGATAAGAAATCTGTCAAATTAATCACGGCAGATTTTTTTTTCTTAAGTTGTCAGGAACACTTAAAGGAGAAAAATGTTAGTATCTTCCCACCGAGACACAGTCACAGTTCACGAGGAAGTGGTAGGTATATGATTTTTGTATACACATTTTGTCTAGATTTCGGCATAAACCGCGACACTCTTCTTGATAAGCACAAAGCTTTATTTGTGAATCTCTTCCTCAGGGTTTGACAATGCCAACTTCAGTCATCAGTCTAAAAATGAACGGCCTCTGACTGACACTCTAGCCAGAAACGAGAGGATGGGATACTCAAAGAAGGAAGAGGGAGATACTGCTATGACTAAAGAGCTTTAGTTAGAACTTCGTCTTCCTATCTATGTGGGATCTGGTTTGGGCAATCTGTTACTCCAGACTTCAGCCTGCTTTGTAAAGATGTGATTTGTGCTCGACCATCGAGGATTGTAGGGAATTCAATTCTAGTCTGCAGAGCTGAATGCAGACTCAGCAAGCAAGAACTGGTGACAGCCTTAGGAATTAGGCTCTGTGCAAAAGATGAGAGAGCTCTCGGAAAAACAACTATGTGAAATTAACAAAGTTAAACTACTAGAATAAGGTTTTATACCCCATCCCTGGTTTAAAAATCAGTCCAAATAAAAATATAAAGAGGCGGGGGGGGGGGAAGTCGTAAAACTGAGTCAAGAAATGGGACATACCAGAAAATATGTGTATTACTTGCAACTTACAAAGACAAAATAAGAACTAGAATATTAATCTACAAATCTTACCTGATAAAGATTGTCAACAGTATATTGCTATTTATTGATATGTGTCTCTGCCTTTGCTTTATTAGTGAGTGAAATTCCTCTGACAAGCAAGGCCTTCAGCTCTCATTACGGAAAACTATGAAACCCCTCCTTCCCTCCAGCATATACAGCAGCAAAGCAGAAAGGCTCTATTTTAAAATACAACAAATAGGGGGCTAAGAATGACATAATCGTCCCATTAAAGACACTGCAACACCTGTACTATGACCAAGATGCACACCAAACATGAACTCTGAATAAGCAGCAGCACAAGTAGTCGATATTGAGCTCACATAGAAAAGCAGTCAGTTGAAAATAAAAAGGACCCACTAAGAGATTGCTGAATTAGAAGAATCAAGCAGGATGAGAGATCAGTCTTGAGCTGCAAACAGACAATAATTTCAGTTTTCTGAAGGAACAGGTAAGATTATCTTGGGTATTACACAGGAAAAGAATACCAGAGAGTTTATGGACATGCAGGTCTCTGAAGAAGGCAACTGAGAAATAAACTGGCTTGGCTGATATTATAACAGAATCAGTGAAGGGAGCAAAGGAGAACCGGCAGTCTTTCTTTAATTTCCATCCGATTACTAGCTTGAGAGAGCTTGGTAGAAAACTGAGGAAGAAAATGTTCACTGAAATCATACTAACAGGGCATCCAAGTGAAGAAGAAAACGGAATAGTTGCAGAAGAACAGAGAGCAAACGTGGTCAACCTGTCAGAGGTAAAAGCTCTTCTGCTTATGAGCTGTCTTCAAATACGGTGAACCTCAAACACAACATGTTGTCTTTTTATTGACAGAATAAGGGTTCAACTTCTGTAAATACGAGGGACCTTTCCAAGGTTATAAACTTGTTGACACACTCTCCTCTGCCACACACTCACATCTGCCAGACTGCTGAGCTCTGTGGTCTACCTTCCAAACTTTTAATTTAAAAACCATTTTTCTTTCCAAACTTCTGTAAAAAAAATGTGTGTTTTTTTTTTTTAAAAAAAGATGTTGTGATATTCTGAAATGTCACAAAATATTTTATTTACTTATTATTTCCAGGAGAAAAAAAAGAATTAAAAATATATATTTAATATTAAATTCTCCAAAACTAGCCATAACACCACATTCTGAAGCCAGTATGACCTAAGGACAACGAACTTCTCCAATAAACATAATGAAAATATACTGCTCTTCCCATGTCTTCATCAACTGCATTTGCTTTTAGAACAGAAGGACTTGACATTTCTCAAACATCTCCCCAAACCACAGCACCTTCCTTTTGCCTACTTCTTAAAGTGCTCCAAAACTTGCCCTTCTACAGGAAACTATAGCATACTACTATAAGAAAAAGTAATCAGTTTCCCACATGGGGAGTAAAAAAATATACATAAATTAAACTTACTCAAGAATCTCCCCAAGGAAGCATCTGCTTGTCAACAACTAAGCATACAGCAAATATAGGACAGTCAACTGGGAAACCTTAATCAGTAACTTCACTTAAAGAATTGTTTATGACTTTGCTGGTGTATCACACTTTTTAACAGAAGTTAGTAAAAGGGAAGTTGAACAGAATCCACTTCTTTCTTTTATTAGTATCCCAGCTATAAGCTTTTTTCCAAATAATCTTCCAGAAACTGCATATGGATTTGCACTCTAGCTTGAAAGAAACACCCCTGCCCTTTCCTTTAGTGTACACAAGACTACAGAGTGAGAAACATAGCTTGCTGTGAGTAAACTAATCTGCTGTGGCAAAGTTCCATAATGTTTTAGTGGCATGTGGATATTGCTATTAAAACAAGGCAAGTATTCAGATAGGAAAATAGTAAAGTATAAACATGGCAGCAGAATTTATTTTGCCATCTAACAGCATCAAATGTAATGACTGAACCTGAAGTTACCAGAAACGAGAAGCTTGGAAACGAACACTGCCACATCCAGCTCCCTCTTCTGTCACCTGTGGGTCCAAACCTAAAGGATTCTGCTATCTCAAAGAAGGATTCACCTTTGACTGAGCACTTTTATCTGGACTGTTTGGATCCAAAAATTTGTGATGGTCCCAAAAATAATTTAAAAGCAGCATTAAAGAAGTTGCATGGTGATAGCTGGTTCTGCACTTTGTTTTCAAGTGAAACTAGATAACAAAGATCCAGGAAAAGGAATGATTGGCTGGAGAAGATGTGAAACTTGACTGTTTTTTCCTCAAGGAAGAGCAGGAATTGTCTACTTGTCAGTTCTTGATGGCAGCCAGGACACACAGACTACCTCTCTTCTTTACATGCAAAATAATAGCAGATAAATATGTATATAGCACAGCAGTAACAAGTGCCACATTTTAAACGGCATCATCTAATGGCATGCATGTTTCTTTCCATTTCTTTAAAGAATCAGCTTCAAAATTCTTTGACAAAATTTACCTCTCAGCCTCCGGAGATTTTTGCATTGCTTATGTTATACCTGTCAAGATCTGATGACTGTATGTTATGTATTCATCTGAACAGAACCACTACACTTAGTTACAGGCTATCATCAACCAATTCATTCTCTTGCTAAAATCAAGTCATCCAATTACTCCTTGACTAATCAAGGCTGTTTTGGCTTTTTCTTTTTTCAAAAGGTACTCAACAGCATAAACAGTTCACTTACAAGAAATGGAAAGGGGCTAATCAGCAGAATTATTGTTTTGCTGCCACAATTTGCAGTATTTAAATGTAGTTGCTGATTGGACTGAAAGTTTTATGATATAGCATATAAAACTAGTTTGACACAAAACCAAAGCTGCTTATAGCCTAAACTTTATTGTTTCTAGCTGCTCCAAGCTGCTACAGAGATGCTAAAAACAAAACCAAAATAATACTACTAGACTTATCTTATTCATCTGATTCTGTTTCTAATTGCAATTATGGAAATTGATGAATATCTTCAAAATTGATTTATATTTGATATACCAGTCACTTAATTTCTTTAATTATCCTTATCCTTACAGTTAAATGGAACAAAATATTTGGCTAATACCAAGATCCACATAACAACGTTTCAGCATCTTGTATTCATTTTACAAATGGTTAGCAATCACGCTGGTATATGTTATGCTGTGAAGAGAGCGATATTTACAATTTGATCAGAATCTGAACTGCTAAAATTCCCATTGGTATTTAGGGTAATGACCACCCTTTTTCATCAATAAGCTATAAGAGAATGTTTAATAATGCCACCAAAACCTAGACCTAGAGAATAACTGATACTTGCACTTCCTCTCCAGCAGACATTCAGTAACTATTACCACAAAGACCTGCTCATCACAGACTGATACGGCACATCACAATACACATACACACCCTGCTACAAGCCCTGAAATAAATGAGCAATAGCATCTATCTGGCCACTTACTGAGGTGGGAATGGGAGACAGAACAAAAAGAAATTAAATAGGGTAACTTGGGCGGGGGGCTAGAAGCAGGGTATTTCTTCGAGTTATCAAAAGAAACAAGACTACAAGTGTCAAAAAACATTAAATTATAAATAATGTCTGCACTTAAACTGGCTTGACATGCTATCATCAGTATTGTAAAGACTTAAATGGTAAAAGATACTGCTATTTCTGACTGAGGTACATTACAGAATGTATCAAACTTTGATGAAGGCACACTTTACTATGCACACTCACGATTAGAAGGGCAAAAGAATAGTCAGAGTCAATATTTTACAGCTTCTTAAACACAGCACATGTTAACAATGAACCAACAAATAAAGTAGGTTTAGCATGTTTTCCCTTGCAAGCTAATTTCAAGTGAAATTAATCACCTGTAACACAAACCTAATATTCTTTAAGCAGAGTAATTTTCAGTTGAAGAAGGTGCACCTGTCTACATCTTCAACATAAGCAAAATCAAGTACAAAAACATTAAATAAAACACTGCAGTAAACCTTGACTTCTGAAGAAAGATTTTTTTCAGACATCTTTTGTGGCTTTGTTTTGTGCTACAGCCCTTTAAGTTTTGTCTTCATAAAGCCCTAACTAGTTGTAATCACTCGCAGTCTAATTGTGGACATTTATCTGCTTTTCTTATGCACAGAACATAGCTATTAAAGCTGAATGGTGATGGTGTGAAGTATAGGTTAAATTGGGTGAAATTAAAGCAAATTACTCTGGGATGTGGAACTCTGAAAATAGAAACCGCCAATGATTTGCAACCCTCTTGATGATCAGCTTCACAGAACCCTAAATGACAAGAAAACTTACATATTTTAAAGTTAACTAGATTTTTTTTTAAATAATATGTATAAATTTATTTCAAATGCAAGCAGTCACTGTGGCAATAATTATTTTGTTTTACCTGCATCATAGAAATATAAGAAAAGGTTTAATTCCCATTAAAAACACTTGTTTTTATTATCAAGTTTAGCTGATTTTTAGCAACAGAAAACAGCTCAGAATATTAATTGCAGCATTAATTACTTTGAACACCACGCTACCGTTTATGTGGACCATATGGCTATACAGACACAGGACAGTAAAAGCAGCTGCTTTGGCCCCTCTTGACTGGCACGGTATTAGGACTCAAATTCATTACCTACCTATATAAAAGACAAGCAGCTACATCTACCCTGCTGAGCCCTAATATCGCGCCAGTCAAGAGAGCACAAATCAAGCACCCCTCCCCAAAAGTCTGGAAGAGGGGCTGAATGGCAGTCCTTTCAGTACCAAATCTATTGGGAGTATTTGACAAAAAAGGGCAAGTCTATTTCTGCACCAGCAGACACACAATGAGAGCATGTAGCAGCAATACAGGATTTTAAATGTCTGTAGTATCAACTTCTTGAGCATACAAAGAATTTGCATTTGCATAAAAGTACTCCTCAAGCGAGTACTGCACAAGGTCAGAAATAAGAATTATAACGTCCGCAGGAAACACTGAGGCAAAGCAATTCACTTCAGCCAGCAGAAGAAACCACAGCTCCGCTCCTGGTGGAAGCAGCTTTAACAGAGAGAAGTTGTTATCAAGATAGTCGCTCCAATGAGCTTATCTGTAAAATCCTGCTCCAGACCCCTTACCCTTGAGTCTGTCTGACAAATATTAGTGATTTATTTCAGATGTAAAATGTGTTTACTTGTCATTGCTCTTTCATCCTAGCACCACTGGGATATAGTCAACACTCCGCAGGCAAAACCTTCTACCTGCTGAGATTCACTATCAAGTTGGTCACACCGGGTAAAGGACATTATCTGACAGCTGAAGGAATAAATCTTTGAGCCTTTTCTGCCTCTGTTTGCAGAGGGCTTGCTCTGACGGCCCTTGTTCACACATTTGATATACCACCACTGCACCGCCCGCCAAATAGCACTTGGGACAAACTCCGTCATCCTTCTTGCCGTACGCTTTACACAGGATCACAGCAAAACGTAATTTGCACAGACTCACTATCAGAAGACACTAGAAAGGGCAGCACATAAAACTTTTTGAGATGGCTGGCATACCACATAAATTATTTAAAATAAGAATTTTCCAGGAAAAAACTATATTTTTCCCAAACACAACTTTGTTAATTGGAAGAAAGGGTATCTGGAATCTAGCCCAGACCGCTGCAGAATGTCTGAGAGCCAAAAAGGCTGAAAAATGCAAATGTTCAGAGAAGGATTCTTGTCAACCTGAGCTCAGCCACACCAGTCTAGGCTATTTTCTCTTCTAGGGACTGAAAAACTTCCTTTATGAGTTTAAGCCATGAGAAGAGAACTAAACAGGAACATGGGAGAGTCTTCAAAGTATCACCCCCTCCCTGGTGAGTGCTACCACAGCAGCAGCACCTGCATAAAGGCCAGGACACGCAGGAAGGACTGGCCACAAACATCAGTGGATAACTCTTGTCTCTGTGCACCACATATCCAGGCTACTCACAGAAGACAACATTCCTACTCAAAAGTAGACTGGAACACAGGTATTTGCAATCTGATGGCATCTATACTGTACAAAAACATGGTTCCTAAGCAGAAACCACTTGGAAAGCAGAAATATACCTATATGTAAAGCTGTATATGCCTACTACTTCCACCATCCCCATCTCTGTGGTGCACTTTACCCCTTCTTTCCAAAGGTCAATCATCAGGGTCTTTGCTTTAAGAATACTCAGTGCCAAGCTCCACGGTGTCAGTCTTGACTGGAGTCTCTGAAAGTGGCCATAAAATATAACTGCTAACAATAACTTCACTTTTAAGACGATATATTTACACAGATCATCAATAGCAACTAGCAGACATCAGCAGAAACCCACTGGCTGTTCTATCTTTGGTCTTTAATGACCAAAGTATACAGGAAACATTTCACTTATTTATTGACAAGAGGTTAGTTATCTAAGCACTTCTCAAATATTCTGAAACTTGAAATTACACTGTTTTTATAATAAAACAAGAGCACTACAAAACTATCACACTTCTTGCAGTGCATTTTACAACATGGATTATGGTATTTGGCAGAGTGGAAAATAATAAATTATTTACAGATCAGTCATTGCTTACAAAAATAGTAACGAGTTTCTAGAAGAAGGGTATTTACAAGCAGTTGTGAACTCAGCTCATCATGTGTCTGTAACAAAGAACCTTATTCTCCATATCTGAAAGTTTCTCCTTTGAGGAGCTACTTCGTTGCACAATGGAGGTGACGAGGAGTAAACACACTTGAGGAAAGACCAGTTAATGTATAACAAAAATGAGAGTTGATAAAAATTTAAATAAGCAAATATTGATCAGTGTCATTATGCAATTTGCTCTTCATACATGATTTTTCACATGCAACAATTACTTTTCAACAAATTAAAGGTGATGTCATGGTTCTTAGGACCTCACATAACAGTACAGGCTGGGAATCACAAAAACCACCAAATGATCTTTTCAGAACACACCTGAAATGTTGACAACAAAAGGTAACCTATAATTTGCATCTTATTTGAGACACTAGACCTGACAAAGATGGTTTGCAACATTTTCCATTCAATGTTCAAGACTTAATGTAACAGTTAACCAGATAAAACTCAATACTTTGGAAGTTAGTCCCTTCCTCTCCCTTATAAAACCAAACCAGCATCCCAACAGAAAACTAACCTTATTACTTGCTGTAGGTTGGCTGACCAGTTACATGAGAAGTAAGGAACTCAGTATTTTCTGTGATATTTCAGTAAAGTAATTCCTAACACTCGGGGATTTTCTTTTATTCCTAGAAATATTTTATACTTCAGCGGCAATTACATCGTGGAACATGTCAGTTGTGTTCTGTAACTATCTGGCACCATCTAGTAGCCGTTGGCATCTTCTTTACTAAATCCCATTAACAGATTGTGTTAGGGGATTGTGACAAGGGCGATGCTGAACAGACATGCAAGAAATAAACACACAAACTTCTTTATCTGAATCTCATGTGGTCAAGAAAATATTTTATGCTGAATTGGGAACAGACAGTTGCCATCAGTAACTACTTGCACACTGCACAAACGTCTTCTACCTTCCCTGCAAAAGTGTATTAAATACTTGTACGTGTGTTGGAGTTTCCGCATAATCTAAGAAGCTGCCGGCAAATTTTAACAGCAGCTGACAAAATGCCTTGCTTTAAGCGTGTATGCAAACATTCTCCATTTATTCCCCTTCCTTACCGTAAAAACACGCAGGTAAGCTAGAAACTGAAAAAGAAAACATGCTTCGATTAACTTGAATGCTGGATATACAGAGTGGCTTTCTGAGTGTCTGGTAGGCCCTAAAATTGGGAAGGGGGGGCCAGGGAGACATGACAAAGGACAGCAATATGAACATATTGAGGCTATTTCATTACGTTCCTGAGGTGTGACTGGGTAGAAAACTTCATTCCCAACAGTACTACCCCTTTAGCCTGCAAGCAAACACAACAACACAGCCCCACCATTCTGCTCCTTGCAAAATAAATATATAAATGTGATAGTTTTGCAGCATCTAACCACAGCTTTTTAAACTGAAACAGTTCTTTTACTTTAGATGTCAAATCCATCAGAGAAAAGATTTTGTTTTTAAAAGACTTCCTCAATGAAGCAGTTCATTTCTCTGCCGTTTAGCTCACTGTATTTTTACAAGCACCAGGCTGAGCAAACTATGATTGAGAGAAGCCATCTTATGCACATTGCTGTTGTCCCACATCATTCAGAACAAACCTTTTTAGATCGTTAACTACCACAGGAGTGCTGATTACACAGGCACCAGCAATTTCCTAACCAATGACCACCTGAACAATGATGTGTTCAGCTTCTCAGACCCTGAAGCCTTTCAGAGGTGAATCATTTCACAGTTTGGAACTAGATCTCCATAGCAACTTCCCTTTGAGGGTTTTAGAATCACCATCCCGTAATTCTATGATCATCAAGCTCAACCATTCCCAATGGTTCTTTTCACAGCAGATGGAAAAGGAAGCCTTGAAATTTTACAGTCTATTTCAAGCAATTCATCTGGCAGCCTATTAGAATTCAAAATATTTCGACCTTCAATCACAAAGCATGTTATCTGAAGCTGTGGTGATCTCAAGTCAAGACAAGCAGACATTTTAGTCTAATCATCCATGATGAGAAGAGACTGACAAAAACTCTTAATTCAACCACCATCAAAATGCTTATTTTAACTGCATGAAAGTCTTTCAACAGGCAATGAAAACACACCATGTACCATTTTATCACAACCTTCCATTCGAGGGAAATATGAATTCGGAATATTGGCATGGATCTTTGCACTCTCTGACTGCTTTTTAACAAATACCTGCTTCCTAAAGTCAGTATAAATCCAGTTCTATCACATTATTTTCAACAGCTGTCAAGAAAACAATGGAAACAAACTGCAATTAAACTTCTCACAACTGAGTACCAATAATGCAGTAAAGGAGTTACTTATTGATGGATCTACTTTGTTACAGGCATCTGCTGAGAAATCCAAATCAGTTACGTCTGAAAAAAGAAATTCCAATTCAATTACAAAAATATAGCATTGGTTAAAATCTCAAAGTAAAGCTCCCTTTCATGATAATCACAATCAGAGGGGGGTTTAAAGGGTTCCCCCCACCCCAGTTCCCAATTCCCAACTCAATTCCCTCTGAGAGTTAAAGAAACATTCTCCTCCTCTTAAATGTTTCAGTCAACCACTGAAATAATTCCACCAGAGGCATAAAAGCCTTAAATTTGATATTTTTTTTAACCTAATGCCCAGGTTGATTCATTCATATGTTTCTCAACCTAAATACAACTTATATTCAAATGTTTCAAGATGTCAGTTATGCACTGCCTACTGTATGAATAACGGTGGTTTATCAAACTCCCACCCCTCAAAAAAACCCAAAAAACTCTTTGTCTCCTCAAACAACTCTGTAATGTTAACTCTAGAAATACTTCATTCTTGTTACTACATTTTCATCAAAGTACTAAGCCACAAAACACAGTAGTGAATAATCACTAACTACATAGGCACAAGTTTTCTGTTGACTAAAGAATCCAGAAGACTTGCAATTTTCCATACAAAAATGCCACCAATATTTAACAGTATCAGCACCAAGTTTAGTAAAAAAACAACAAAACCCAAACAAACAAACCCAAACCTTCAATGTAGTAACTTTGATAGGTTTTACAGCAGTTGTTGTTTTAAGTATCAAACTTAAAAGAAGCAATAGAAGGACCCACCTGTACCAAAGCCTCAGTGTTCACTCTGAATAGTGAAATAAGGGAAATTGACAGGTATGTTACATTTTATAACATTTGTAGAGGCAGAAAAACTTAATTGTTTTATTTTCTTCGAAGGAAAAAAACGTCTTTAGTGTTCCTTAACTGTGAGAGCGACCACAATTGGGCACTTAAAATGCCACACTTTATTAGGCTACAGGGAAAAAACAACCAACCCACTCCCCAGCAGACCTTATCCTCCTAGGTATCGACATCATTAAGCCATAATTTTACTTTACACTTCAAAGAAAAGCTCTTTTTAAAGAGAAGCTTATTTTAAAAAAACAAAACAAAACAAAACAAAACACAAAACTAAAATATCTTGCATATAATGATTTATTGACTGGTGGTTTATTGAGAGTCACTATTTTTGGCAAAGTCATTTTGAAAACATTTCTGTAAAATAAATTACGATGAAAATCGTTGGGGGGGATAAACTGGCACAATACAGGATTTATCTTCATATATTTTGCACCACTTGCAAAGTGATCAGAGCTATACAGCTGCGTGCACTAAACCTCCAGAATCTGAGGGGACGTATGTGAACACAGGCAGAAAATTTAACTAGGGATGAAACTAGAATTTAAGATAGAGTGAAGTAAATGAAAAAGTTATGCATCAACTGAAAACATAAACTGCTTATTTCAATGTACAACAACTGAAACAAGTAGGGACTTTATTCTGGCAATTTGAGAAACACCATGGAAAAAACCTCCTGAGTATTTAAAGCACCATCTCCTGCAAAGATCAGAGATTAAGGCAATTATACAAGAACAATATTAAAATTCTTAGTGGTTTCCAGCATTAGATCAATTACGTCAATAGCCAATATAAACACTACTGCAAATATCTTCCTAAAAGAGCCAAAGAAGTTACAGCATACATTTTTACAATACTCCAAAATTTTGCTCAAATATTTTTTCAACTTCATTATTTTAATATGGAAAGTAATCAAATGTATTTGTTACCAGGAGTTTTTAACCCAACTATAAAGCTTCGCTTAGTTTTTTGTCGATTGACCAACATTAAGTACAACATAAGTACAACCTTTTATTTAGCATTTTTTTAATCGAAAATGGAATATAAAACTGCCCAAGAGCACCAAGTTATTTAAACATTTTGCTAATTTAAAAGTGCAACTGCCACTGTAGCAATCCTGACTTACATGGACAGACCAAACTACATATTTGCAATTTATTTACTAGTAATGTGGCTATTACTAAATGTAATTTGAACAGAAGCATTTTTTAAAAAATTCTTAAGTGATAGTAAATGATAAGTATCTTGCATTGTACAATTAGACTGTCAGAAAAGGATGCCTATTAGTAACACATAGGCAAATCATGAGTTATATCTTTACAATCTATTGTATGATTATGCAGTTGTGATTCAAAGTAATTTCATGGTATTTTACCAGATATTTCTTGTAAATAGTAATTTTAAAATATAGGAGACAATTCTTAAAATTGTCTTCATATACTCACATGGCATTTTTAGCTTTTCCTCCTCTCAATATCCCCACCACCGTATCTGAAAAACCTCATCTTAAGCACAGTAGTCATGTATCAGCTCACTATTTAACAATCTAGAATAACCTTAAGTTTATTTCATAACATATAATCAAGCAACATATGGTAATTAAAGCACACTGAAAACAGCAGTTACTAGCTAATTAACATTACAGAAACACTTCTCTTAATGATAGAAAAAGACAAAGATGTTTTAAAGTACCGTAGCAAGATCAGTTTGCTACAAACCTCATTAGAAACATTAAAAACTTCAATTTAGGAATTTGCAATTACAGTACTTTATGAATTAAAAAATGTCAATGCAAGTTATGCAGTGTTAGGAAGGTGGTTTAGGGACTGCCTTTTCACCAAGTGGTTCATGTAGGGTAACCACCATTCGTACCAATTGTTGCAGCCCAGGACAACTCAGCATTTGCAAGAACACCCAGCCTCTGTATTACCCTTATTCACATAGAGTTAAAAGAACTAATGCAGTTTCAGTATTTTCATGGCAGTAAGATGTATTTTGCCATCACCACAGCACCTGAACTGCAGCCAGGGATGAGCAGGAAAGAACAACTCGAGCTGTGACAACGGTGCCCTGGGCTGGAGTTAGGGGACGGCTGCCAAGACGGCCACGGTGCGTTTAAGCGCACTGGTTTGTAATGTCAATTCAGCAGCGTACTTTGTGATATAATTGTTTTATGTTTTGCAGTAGAACTACCACTTTAAAAACTTTTATTTTACCTGGACATGCTTGTTTTAAACCCACTTCCTATTTATTACATCATATTTTATATATTTCCTATTTGTCTATGTTAACAGTAACACCTAAAAATGCTTGCTACATAAAGGTGTGTGAGCATACAGACAGACCTAGCAAGTCATCTCTCCAGAGACCATCCCTTCCAGATGAAAATATCTTGTGATATTTCTTTTCCCCACTATTTTTATCCCACCATTATTCAGAGACTTCTATATTTGCTTATTTCATTATACGTTTTTAATTATTTAACATAATTTTTCAATTATTTTATGTCACTCGTTCTTTGCTAAGCTTTCCAAACACAGCGCATATGAAGGTACATTAGCTCCCCACAGTTTTTGGTATTACTAGATGGGCAAACACAAGGATTACTGTTAAAAATTCATTGTTGTTTAGTAACAAACAAGATCAGGCCTTCCACAAAGTTTGGTATGTAACCACAAGAAATTTTGTGCTCACATATAAGCGCAAGACAGCACAGAAGCAAATATGAGTGGCCACCACCTAAGAGAAGGCGGGCTGCCTGTCCCAGGCACTGTAAACTGGCAATAGGATGTACGCCTTTACAGTGTTTTTCTAACACGAAATCCAAAAGAAGTGCTTATATAAAGGTATACTTAAACTCTCAAAGTAAACAGCCACAGTTCTCTGCATATGAATGGTGGTAAGAACATTTGTATCATGCAGCAAAACAAGTCAGGCAGGTCACCAGAAACTGCCTTTTTGCATGAGGAAACATATCTTAAAACATTTCCTCTCTGATTTAAAATTAAGAAAAATTTTTTTAAAGGTATATTTGAAATTCAAACATTTTGGAATTAAAAAAAAATCAATACTAATGTTATCATCCCTCACTTGACTGCTGTTGTCTTAAACATCCCTGCTACAACTTTTTTAATAGGTTGTGATATAAACTGTCAGCAGTCAGAAAGGACTCCGACAAAGACAATGTTGGTTGCTGATTCCAGCATGCAACACCTTTTGTTCAAGGTGTCATTTGACATTGGTCTTATTCTCCTGATAAAATAAGCCTAAAATCCATTCTTAGACAGAACTGAAGATCCTCTCCATTTCAAAACACCCTGGCTTTCAAAGAAACTCTCCGGAAGAAAAGGACCATACTGGTCATTATGCTTTGGGCAATTTTTGAAGTCCTTAAGGAAAGTCCTTGTTCATCAGCACTTAAATCTATTTAAAAAAAAAAAAATCTTCATCCAACTATTGTAGCAAGGTTCCTTGCAATTTTTTCCCCTAAAGCTATCATGTAGCATTTGTCTTGGACCTTGTCTATCCTGAAGAGGCTATCATTTTTATAAAAATGAAAAAAACATATGGAATTATTTTAGAGTTTCTAAAACTAGTAGACTCCCAGTAGATCCTGAACCACAATATTTGTATGTTTTCACATTAGATGATAGATGACCAAAAAAAAGTCAAAAGACACAAAAACGCCACATCCAGTATTTAAGTATTTACACAGACACTTCTAACAGTGGTGGTACAGATGAGGCCCCAGAACAGCGAGTCAAGCACCGCCAGCACTTCATGAAGTTTTACTCAACGTGCAGCCCTGCTCGCTGTTTGCCCGTGGGGAAAAGGGCTGACAGCAGCAAGCCAGGGGCAGAAGAACTGTCCTAACAGACTTCACATCACCTGCTAGCTGAAAGAGAGAATTTGACAGAAGATAAGATCGCTTAGGAGTTACATCTTATTTTTCAGTAATCTTACTGATTTCGAACCAGTTTGTTACGAAGAACCAGCTTTTTGCTCATATATCTTGTAAAAACCCTGACAAAGAATACTATACAGATCTTTTCGCATAATGAAATATTCTAAGCTAAAGTGCACCAGGGATAAAAGAAATCCGTATCACATAACACACAAATAAAACATTACCCATCTAAGGTTCCTTCCCTTTCATTTGGCAGGAAAACCCTGATGTTTTAGAGCTTATGAAAATATGCAGAAACTTCAAAAAGTTTAGAAAAACACCACAGACCAACAGGATACTTTTCTGCTACCAAAAGAAATTGAAGAATAGCTGCTGCAATTTACTATCAGTGAGCCTGTGTCTACTCAATGCTGATTTTTCAAATAATTTGTTCCTATGAAATAATTTACTCAAGTTTTATGAGATGTTATGTTAGGAGAAATTCGAAAAAGCTATAAAGTTTATAAGTTGCTGCTCCATCATTTATTTAATAGTGTGTATATATATATATAATCTTTTTATTTAAATAAATTGATAGGCAGTATAGCTAAGAACAAACATGTTAAATGAACAGAGGATGGATTACCTTTGACTAGGTTCTCGATTTCGGTGAAAAATCAGAATAATTTTCTTTGTGGTTTGCTGATTACTAACCTTAAAAACTCCAAATCATTAAAATCATCTGTTTCTTTACAATGTGCTTTCAGTTACTGGTTTCCAATTTTCAACACAACATTGCTGATAATATTACAACATCCCCTCCTCCTAGAAGAGGCCTTCAGAGCCTGCATTCCACACGAAGAGGCTGCCTTGCTCTTGGATGCGGCTCCAAGTGCCTTCCTCCCCCACAGCGTCATCCTCAAGCCCAGCTCACCCCTCCAGCCACTCTGTCAAGACACTCAAACCAGTGGCATATCATACATATGAGACTGATTTATGCACTGTACGCATTATGAGACTGATTTACTGAATCATAACCGTAACCTTTTCCCTTACCAAAGATTTCCAAAAGGCTCTTTCTTCTTAAACATGCTGAATATTTCATTCCAGTTAAGTGGAAATATTTCTATGCAGTGCTTGTATAATACAAAAATAATGCACTTCCACATAATTATGCTTGGTCTGAAATAAAGAACAGCTATTTGTTCTCCAAGGCAAAGTTTAAAGCACAGGAAGGGGGTTGAGGGGGAAGGAAGCAACTTCACCTAGATTTTACGGGTAAGATTCGAAATTTTTGTGTTAAATTGAGGCTTAACCTATCAAATTCCACCAAATTTAACATTTCAATTTCAAAGGATTTTCCTAGATATCTTTCTAGTCAAGCAGCTTTTAGCTCCGAGACTACAAATTATTACTTCTCATATTTTCCTTGCTCTAGTACAATAAACAACATCCTAGTAAATAGCACCACTGACGTACAAAATCCTGTTAACCAACATAATTCTGCTGTTACACAGCAAGAAAACAAAAACCAGGAAGGCAAAAAACCCCAAACGAGCAACTACCACCACGTGCAGAGAAATTCTGGGGGGAAAAAAATAAAATAAAATCCATAAACAGAAAGAGATGAGAGAAAAGCGTAACTTGAGGTTTTTAGCTGACAAAGGCAGTGTTTCTCTCCAGCAGGGAGGGAATTTTGATGTTGCTTATGAGAACCAGATGAAGGGACATGAAGAAGTAATGACTCCTTGTGCAACTGCGACATAAAGCTGGAAATGCTGGTGGTCTGGGCCTGCAACAACCTGTGGGTACCTGAAGGCACTTACCAGGCAGACAGGGCCTACCACGCTCAAGCACTGCTCTCACCATCATCCTCCTGGGAATCACACGCTCCCTCTCCCGAACGCAACCCAACGAGCTCGTGACACACAACAGCGCAGAAAGTGAGCAAACCATCCAGGCTGCAGTACCGAGGATCAAGCACAGGGCAGGCAAGAACAAACTTGGGCACCAGTAGTCGGTCACAAGTATGAGAACCACAGCCGACACACGCATGCCCCACTAGCACGCACCGTGCTCCTGGACTTCAGTGGTGCCCTTAGTCCATTAAACAGCAAGTTGTACCTTTCTAGGAAAAGCTGTGAGGTATTTGTCTGAAATAGCAGCCGATAAGGAAGATCAGAATTACAACATATTTACCTTTGGAAGTATGTAGTCCATCCTATTATTCAACAATAATGCCCAAACGAGGAGAACCTTTACTGTGAGGCTGACGGAGCACTGGCACAGGCTGCCCAGAGAGGTTGTGGAGTCTCCTCTGGAGACTTTCGAAACCTACTTGGACACGCTCCTGTGTGGTTACCCTAGGTGAGCTTGCTCTGGCAGGGAGGTTGGACTAGATGATCTAGAGGTCACTTCCAACCCTGAACATTCTATGATTCTATGAAGTAGTCAAAATATCTCAGCATGACAGCATTACACTGATCACATGGGAGTAAAATGAAATCTTAATAACATCTAGCACTTTTTTAAAAGGTATAGGGCTTCATTAAAAACAAATTATCACATAATTTTCTTTTCTTTTTCCTATTAATAACTGAAGCCCTGATGAGGTTTAGTGACCAAGACACCTGAAAAGTTGAGTAGCCAACTCAGCCGGCAGGTAGCTTTGCTCTGCCACACGTACTCACACTGTACTATCTCATTCTAACAATGGGGCTAAGGCAAGTCCAACAGCAACACTGAAATGCTTCAGCATAGAGGAAAATATATGCACATAACAAGAGTAACTGCATCCATTAACACTCAAAGCCACATACAGTAAAAACACAGAAGGGGGGGGGGGGAATAACTTAAACAAGCATAACAGGGTTATTTTATTTCAGTATGGGACTAATCAACTACAAGGAAACATTCTCTCTCCTTCCACACAAGAAGGTTATGTAAATGATGCATTAACTTATACACTAAATTATTCATTCTATGTGGCACTGACACATTGTCAGTCTGTAAATGTAATCAATAGAGGAGAGGGGAGGGTGTTTTATTAGTTTAGGTTCAGAGCAAGCCATCTTTATTCACACCAAGAAGAACTTGACTGCAATTCATGGAATTTAAATCACAAACACAGTATAATTAATAAAAGAACTGCACCCTTGGAAAGTACATAGAAGTACTTTCAAAGATCACTTCTGTTCTCTCTTCCTACTTGCTTACAAGTACATTCCAAGAAAAACAAAACAGGAAAACACATGAAAGGATGAGAGCAAGAATCATCAATTTAACAGTTAGCAGCTTAGAATTATGTTGGAATAATAAAAAAAATATAATCTTGGTAAAGTGATTATTGCTAATGGTTTATCAGTTTAAACATTACTGTGAAATATGAGCGATAAAACAATCATATTTTTATCAAAGCCACTGCATGAGGAAAAGGACTATATGAGTACAGCTGCATTTTTATCCCTGTTCTGCACAGTCTTTCACTTGTATTTATATCCTCTTCATATCCCATCACTACATGAGTATTGTCAGAACAGTGCTGTAATCATTATTCAACTGCAAGCTACTTTTTATTTTTATTTGTGAATTGGGGGATTACCTTGAAATACCATTACATATTTTTTCCCCTTCCCTTGTAAAAGCTCTACCTTGCAAAACAAGAAACCTGCCAATATTGTGATATATGGTTTTAAGAAATTCAGCATCAAGCTTCAGTAATTTCTGTCCCAGCTGTGACCAGTATGAACAGACTCCCTGCTCTGCCAGAGCCATACAAAGGGGTTGTAACACATGAGCAAACGGAGTCGGATTTATTTCACTTCACTGTCAGCACAATGGGGAGGAGGTTTGAGAGAAAGATGGAGTTGCTAGGGCAAGTGGTCCCTAATTTGCAGTATCCCTCAGAACGATAAGCTACTACATCAACTTTACATGAAAGAATAGGAAAGTTAAGCTTATATGCTCCCGTCTCTGTTCTTCTGGCCTAAGGAGGAGCGGTGATCACTAAATGCAGTCTTTAATGCTCCAAGACTAATAGGCAGCCACAGAGATTTTATCAGATTCAGTAGAGCCAGTAACTTCTGCCTGCAAATTACTGTAGAATTATAGAGTTGTGTACTCCTTAAAAAAATAAAGCAATTTAACAGAAAAATCATTAATGATGTAGCTTTATTATAGTTTAATTTCTTCAAAGGAGAACTATGCCTCAGATAATTTAAAGCATATAGAAATTCTAAAGAGGCATTACTTCTTTCCTAAGGTTATGTGGAGAAAGACAGACCTACTGCATACTTAACACAACATACAAAAAAAATCACACTAATTTTACCTGCTTCACTGAACTTTCCACAAAAATCATCCTTAATATCTAAGATTACAAATTTGAGGAGGACATAGGAGTATTTTCCACAAATTTCTATAGCAGTGAATATGTGTTTTAACACAAGGAAAACAACTTAATATTAAGAAATCATAACCCAGTCACACACAAATTCTTCCCATTTACTTCGAAGTGGACAGACATGTTAAATAAAAGAAAAATACAGCAATAACAGAGGAACAGAACATCACAGACCAGGTATTTCCAATAGAAAGCAAGCTGTTCAGTACGTATCTGTACAGTCATTAGTAGAGCAGGGTCAGAATCAGAAAACCCCGTGAGTGTTATCAAAACCAGAGTTTGCTTTTGGGTTTTATTTTAAGCCCTGCAAACTAAAACTATTCCATTCATGTCAAAATGTGTTCCTATGGAACAAAACATCTCCTGCAGTCCAGACCAGGCTTTTTTCCCTGTTGCAAAATCATCATGTGTTGTTCATTTGTTAGTTGGGAAAAAAAAAACAAAACCGAAGTCTAACATATTTATACCTACTTGTTAGGAAAAGGACAAGAAAAGCCCTCCATAATGGAGAAGGGGAGGAGGGATGGAGGGGGTGGGAGACAAGAATGGGACACAAAAAAACTACCTTTTCCAAAGATTGTTCAAGGCAAAAGGGACATGTCACATTAAACAGTAGTCAATAGCTGTATATAACCAGTAAACAAATTCAGCTCTGTGAAAAAAGAACTACATCACCATTTAGTGGTTGCAATTTAGATTATTCTAGCGTGTAATACTTTAATTGTATAAAACAAAGCTGATGTCACAAACACAAAAGAACTTCTTGCAAAGCAAGCACCACAAGTAATTTTTATGCTGCCACTGATGGCTGACAAGTGATGAGCACTTTGTTCAATTTTATATACTTATGCATCTAAGGCAACAGGTGGCTTATAAAAAGAAAACAGTGAGAGAGCTTTTTAACTCTTCATTATCAAAATTTTTATAATGTGTTTTATCATAATGACTAAACAGTCTCTACAAATAAAATCCCAACATACTAACTACAAAGATGAACTATGGCTCAGGAAAAATTATCCATGATTTTAATAAAAGCAGCAACTGCAATAAGGTTCTGGAACCCACTGACTTGAGCTCTGCCTACACTCACAACGTTTTGTAATTGCACAAAGCACTCGATGTTTAATTTATATATTACAAGGTACTGTTAAATCAATTTAAGACAAGAAATTTTATATTTTCTTGCTGACTGTCTTTTCCACATCCATGTCAAACAATAGCTGAATATTGTAGCACAGCTGGAAGGAAATTTATACTTTCAGGTCTTTAAATCAACCAAGAGAGTGACGTGTTTCAATTGTTGCTTGATGCAGTTTTGGGCCAAGCATGGCATTGCAGAAACATGTCAGGGTTTTTTTCTAAATACTGCACAGTCCAGTGAACAGTTTTCTTTAAGCCTACAGAGAGTTATAGAAAAATAATTAAAAAAACATCTACACTAAACAATGCAGGATAATACTTCACATTTGCATTTAAGTGAAAGACTTCCAGGTAAAATAAAAGACAACACAAACACAGATAATTCAGATTTATTTAAAAAAATTACAATAATTTAGAAGTGGTATTGATTGATTGAGTTACATTAAGGAAAAAAAAAAAAGTTGAGAAGGCAAAAATGCAATAAACATACCAAAACAATCTTTATATTCTGCCTTGGAATTAAACTATGAAATAACCATCTGCTTATGATTAAAACATTTTAGTGTTGACTGTTTGGGATAGATTAAACACATATACCAGATATTAGACTTTATCCTCTCCATGGCAATTTTACCATATCATCCCCAACAATTAAAAAAAAAAATGACACATGAATATTTCGTACACATCTCATACACTACATATAGAGAGATATACACACACACTGTCTATGGTGATGTTCACTGGATTAATCTCTCTGCTTTATGTCACTTCAGAGCAGTGGAGAGCAGCTCGACCCAGTCTTAGACTGCCCATCGTTTAAGCTCCCTCTGCTTCTGTCCATATTTTCTCGGAAAGCAAGCAATCCCTCTTGGGTAGCCTGCATTCTTGTAGCTATACATTTCTCCCCTTTTGCAACTCTTTCACATACTCGACTTCCCATTCCTACTGCTACTTAGTTTTGAGACATCATTTTTCACATCAAATTACCAAAGCTTGATGCATAAAAATATTCAGTAAGTTTCAAGGAACTGTTATCTCAGCAACAGCTATCTCAGTAAGTACTGAAACGTAAACCTATGCTCAAGAATATTTTAAGAGTTTAACTAGTAAAGTAAGCTTGAGGTACAGATGTTTATCTTCCATTGTTGTTATTGGGAGAAAAACCTGTACGACAGGATGGAGCAGGGGAGCAGGGAGAGAAAGAAGAGGTGTTGTTTGATTGTATAAAGGCAGGCTTTTAAACTAACTTGAACAGAAAAGAAATTAAGACTTAATGCTTGAATACTCAGAAAAATAATTCTGTGTCTAAAGCTAAACACTGGGGTTCTGAAGAATCTTGATGGTGTTGCATCCAACAACAGATGAAGTCTCATTTTGACTGCAAAACTTAAAAGAAGAACCCAAAGTAGCCTTTCTGAAGTATTCCACATGAACAAATAGTTGGGTTGATAATTAACACATTTTGCTACCTGTCTCCAGCTACTGAGGCTTCAGGATGTCATTTGAGGCTAAAGACCCCTTGGCATTAATATTAAAACAGCTTTCAAAGCATCTCTAGCAACATCCAGCACTTAAATCCAGCCCAGTGATAATTCTGTTCCATTTAAGACTTCAGGGTAAAAAAAAAACATAACCTGAAATATACTAAAAAATAGCAGAGTGAAACCTAAGAGTAGCAAATGCAAGAGTGACAACTACAAACAGGAATAAAAAAAACCTCAAACTCAGATCATCAGAACTTCTGCTGAGATGCCACTGATAACTGATTAATAAACGATCACCTGTAAACCCAAGCAGAAAAGTAAAATTCCATTCTTAGCCAGTGTGAAGTTGGAATTCGTCAGGACAGAAGAGAAGTTTTGCAAAGTATACTAGAAAAATACAAATTATCTTTGTTGAAGGCTTACCAAAAGTCAGCATATTTCCATATTGATACTTTATCATTACAACAGCAGCATAAAGACATATCTGCAACCAAAATCTGTATCTCACTAACATCTCCAGCATACATACAGTCACCAAAGTGTTTTCCTCAGACTCCAGTGGACAACATGCGAGGTTTTAAAGAAAACACCTTTAAGCCTTATAGACTTGGAAGAAGAAAACCTAAGAAACTAGTAAAAATAAAGGATGCATCTTATATCACATATTTCCTATGGCTGCCTTTTCTAAATATTTTTCGCCTCTACTTTATCAACTTAATGTTCCCTCAGCTAGAACAGTACGACTGTCTGCTGGATTACACATTAAACAAAATTAGAGAAATTACCTATTTTTAAAATAAGCCAGCAAGAAAAATAGGCTCATTTTTGAAAAGCAAAAAGCCTTTTTACTGCATGGTTCTACAGTCAGTCCCAAGAGCACAGGAGAAAGTGGCAGCATATAGATGAGAAAAGGTGTTGGGAGTACACAGCTGCTTCAGCTACCAAAAGACACATTAAACAAGTGCACAAGTCAGGCACAGAGTAGGACTTGGGAAGTGGCAGCCATCACTTTTTCTAGAAGTGGCTTTTTGGTCATTGTGGAAGCAGGACTGCTCCAATAAATCACAATTTTGAAAAAAAAACTGAACCAAAGGGTTTTTTCTGCCAGTTTATGAAACAGTACCATAGACCGTAAAAGGTTGCATCTGCCTTGGATTACTGAACAGAGCTTCTGATTGGGTGTGACTCCTAAAGCAGCTCCTCTGGTACAGGTACTTTGCCACTCCTTGGCTTTCTAATGTGCAGTAACTGCTGCCAGTGACTTTTAAGCACTTGTGGGACTACGGGCAAAAGACAAAGAAGCACTCTTAACTGACACCCCAAGAACCTCAGACAGATTTGCTTCACACAACAAAAAAGGGAATTATATTTTAATTAAATCTTATTATTACATACCTTAACTAAACTAGGAGCCTTGTTTAGGTTGTCTAGGATAAGAAACTTATAGCCAGAAAAAAACCCCCAACAAACAAACCCCAAAAAACCCCAAGAACCATCTTTCCCCTTTTCATTTGCAGTATTTACTCTGCTGTTCAGTACACAGCAGTATCACATATGTACATCACAGGAATTCCAATACACGAAACCCAGATGATTTAATTCATACATTTTGAGGTCCAAAAGACCTAGCAGAGCGTGAAGTGCATTCAAAGCAACTTGCAAGTGTAAAGCTTACTACAAATGTAAATACAACAAACATATGTCCAGTGACGCGTGCACATTTGTTTTAGGAATATGAACTGAAAACAAGCCCATGACATGGCAAAGTTCTTTTTAATAAAATAAGCCAGCACAAAACAGCACTCCACAGAAGAGCTCACTACTGCTCTTCTTCACAAGCACATCAAATATATTTTAATTCCTTCTTCAACTAGATTACCATTCCAGATTTTTTACTTAAAATTCTCGGAGTTTATTTGCTCTTTAAAGAGAGGAAGAGAAAAATCTTCATCATTATTTGGTCTCCTGCCACAAGGCACTAAAAGCTACAATACTTGTACCTCTAGCAGGAGCCAAAGTTTTGGTTCCCCCTCACCTGGAGACCATCACTTCCACAGATGATGTCCCACAATCTCTTTCGCGAGTGCTCCTTGTCTGTTTTAATATGAAGTCACCTAATCTCACATCAGTCTCAGCAATAATAAATCAGCTCATCTGATCCTGACACATTTGCAATATTCGACTCCAGAACAAATAGGGAGAGCAATGAAGTGCCCCTGAGCACCTGCAGTTAACTCCTACTGCTGTTCCCGAACCCAACACGGGTCTGTGCCCTCAGCTGTGTTAGGGAGCACAACCATCAGTGTATAAATTAGAGAGAGAAGTGCTTCTAAGAGATTATTCCAAAATCTTCATTAAAACTCAGCATTAAAACAACAACAAAGTAACTCCCTGTCTCTTTTGACAAATGCAGTTTTGAGAAAGCAACTTTCTGAAAGAGAATTATAACATTCTCAGTCTACAGACCACTCACCTTTCTGATGTAATCACTGTAACTAATTAAAGTGATGTTGACAGTCAGTCACTTATTTTTCTGTTCCCAAACTCTTTCAAAAAATTGTTGATTTTACCTTTTCTGAGGTGGCCTTCCTCCAAATAAAGGAAAACAGGCTTTCACATTTCATATTACAACCATAAAAAAAAAAAAACCAACCCTGCAGTGTTTTCCCCCTCAAGCTTTCAAGAAAGTCCACGGCACAGCAAAGAAGAAATCGCTTACAAACTACTAAACTATAACTGTCTTAAAGCTGGGATACCCTATACCAGCAGTACAGACATCCACTCTAACAGGTAAACAAGTTTCAAAAATAGTCACCGGAGCACCCTCTAACACTATCACATATCGATAATTTCTTTAAGGTATTACAGAGAAAAACTTAAGTCTCAACTGTATCACCTAAATAGCAATTACACACTGCCATTTTACACACAGAGCTATAACAAAAGTAGTTGTAGGTCAAATAATAGCAATGACTCCGTAAAGATAACCCGCCTGGTCTTTATTCTCAGGGGAGGAAGGGTTTACTGGTCAAGTACTTTATGACTCAAAGTACAGTATATTAGAAATTTTCTATGTATTCTTTAGAATTGAGAGACTGCCCTTGTAGCTCAGTAGGTAGCTCTCCTGTTTCTGGCCTACGAGGTCATAGCTTTAAGTCCCTGCTGAGGAAGCGTAACAAGTTCCATCTATAAATAGAAATGCATTAGATGCTGCTACTCTAGCAAGGGCGGTGGCCTTCAGACAAGAAATTTTTATGTTTTCATCTGATAAGGAAAAGAAACTGGGGAGAGAGGCACAGGTTATTAGACTAAAGATGAATGATAAAGTGGGTCCCAAAATCTACTGTAACTTCAGTTAGGACGAGACTCAAAATTCTAGCATTATCAAATTACAATAAAGGCTAGAAAAGAATGCAAGAACAATAATTTTTCTTCTTAATGAACATAAGTAGCTACATAAAATTATAGGCTTGAAAATATTTGACACTAAAACCTCCTAGGTACTGTACAATCAGAATTCGACTTACAACATCAAGAAGCAACCCCAATGCAAAACAAACTACAGCGGTTTTGATTAATAACAAAAATGTTTGAACATTCACAGCTCTCATCTTATCCTTTCTGACATCTATTTATCACAGATTAAAGTGACACCACTCTGCAATGTACGAATTATCACTCCTCACACCCATGTACTCGGGGAGGCTTAGTCAGCTCTCAGAATAGAAATTACTTCTGCCAAATTTAAGAAGAAAACCTATTTAACCTCTTATCTGAGGTTATTTGTGCTTTCAACTGTAGTTACCTGGCCCTAGAGGAATATGGATTAAAGCTCAGGTATCACTTTCACTCAGCCTGGTGATGTAATTTACTGCTGTAATTTATTAACTTATTAATTTATAAATTCATAAAATTATAAATTTATTAAATTACTGTTGTGATTTACTGATGTAATTTACTGTTGGTGATGTAATTTACTAGAGTTCTGGCAATTTTCCAGCACCTTTACCACAGTCTGGTAAAACAGACTGTGTAAAACAGACTGTCCAGGAAAACAAACTCATTCCTCTGCAGAAAACAAAGCTCTGAATGGCACACTGCAAAAAGTTCTGAGGTACAAATCCATACGTTTTGTTCATATATTTGTTCATATATGCACATCAAAAGGAAAGAAACACCAGCAATAAAACAGGAGATGAAGGTGATTTTACAGTGTGACTTCCTAGATCCCAGAGACACTAGTAAGAATGACAGGTCTTGCAAAATTCTTCTACAGTAGTTTAGCTTAGAAGGTTATTGTCCTTCCTGCATTAATCTTACTTGCCTAAGTGAAAAACCTGGATAGCTAGAAGTTTTCCACAGCTGGTCAAACTAAGTTAGCTGAACTGGCATTGATCTGTTGAACAGTATGTGGGTATATATAAAAAAAAAAAAAGTCTCCCTCTTGCAGGTTTAGATTTATTTTACCAAAAAAAAGAAAGGAAAACCTGCAAAAAAAATCCCAAGCATTAGGTTCATACAATAAAATGTTTCATCCGGCCACAACTGCCACTTTAATTGGAAAGCTTTCATAATTTCTAGTTTTAAGACGGAGAAGTCACTGAAAGCTAACTGAAACTTTAGTTGTGAGCTACAACTATTTTAATAAATATTAGTTACTCTAAAAACAAATAAGAAGGAAGATAAAATCTCAGTAAGAAATATTATCTATTCAATAGCATACTGAAATACATTTTGATTGTGTAACACTAGCGAGTTTAATGTGCAAACTATTTTTAAACTGTGGTAGCTTAGCAGTGAAAGATTTGTATCGGTAAACAAGGAATCCTAACTTTTAACAGGTGGCAGATACAATACAAAACAAAGCCAAAGCATCTTCAAAAGTCGAATCAATATATGCTGAAGACAACAATATTTTGTAAGACTGGTATGTTTGCATCATTTCAAGGTGAATTTTGACACACTATAAAGATGAAAAAACAGCCTCGGATATTACAAGTGACACAGGCGAGCTAGAGCTGAATAAATAGAGCCACTGTGATTCCCACCACACAGAACAGACATGCTGGAGGAATGAGACGCGACTGGGTTAACTGAAATGCTAGAGGAGCAGAGTGCAGCCAAGTGATATCATCGTCTGCCTCCTCTCTGTAGCACTCAGCTTCCACAAGCAGCAATCAGCACATCGGTTTTCTTAAAGAACACAGGGGCAAAAAAACCCAATGTACTTTCACATATACAAAAGCTACAGGACGATCAGCATCTTTATACAGAAATACACACGTTCTTATAGAAAGTAAAAAAAGTAAGTCAGAACAGAGGATGAATCTTGTACAGTCAAATCACTTTGCTATTACCACTTTGATTTTCCTAGACATATCAAAACACTGGCAGTATTACTACAAATTCCCAGTAACCCTCATGATGCTAAAAAATAAAGCCAAGTCACTCTGATTTTAAATGCTAAGCACAAATCAGTGCAAATACTGTCAAACTCACTTTTGATTAGTGTTTCTCAAACCAGAATAAACTATACTCAGCTTACATGATTCATATCTATCCAAGTTTTAAATGATGGCAAATTGGTTTAGAAGTTACCTAAAATCCTGAAGGAAGCAGGACCAGGAGGTGTACTTAAACATTTTCAGTTACAACAGACATAAAACTGGAGTAAGAGCAATTACAGCTTTTTAGGAACCAATTCACACTGGTCACACCAGTCACTTCAGTAAGGCCACAGGGGACGTTTACCTAGCCTCATGGTTCACTCTTGTCACAAAGAATGACATTTAACAGATTATTAGTTACCAAACTCCCCATCCTGCCCCCCAAAAGGCAGCTACAGCTCCTCTTCTGCAGAGTAAAAGCACTTTTAGGCAGAGGAGCAAAGCAGGAGCTCCCCATCCGTACATCCCCACGCTCCCTGAGTGCTGTGTCGCCGCAGGTGGCCCGCACGTTCCTCTGCAGGCCTGGAAGACCAGGCAATGGCATGCAGGTGAGCTTTCCAGTTCCTCCACAAAAGCCAGTGTTGCCTGCCCCACTTCAAACACTAGGCATCAAACTCTGCATTTCATTTATTAAAAAGGACCGCTTGATAGAACAGTTCTTTTACAGACAGAATTCCTTCCAATTTCTGTAACTTTGAAGAGAAAGACTGGATTTCATTAAAGAAACTAAAAATAAGAGAAAAACATGGAACATATTTTCTAGAAAACTCGGACTGTGGGACATCAGTGAGAAGAGGGAAAAACATGAAGAGCAGCTCTGGCTGTTTAACATCCAGTACATTCAAAACCTTGACAGAGTTGTAGCAGGGACCAAATACTGACATCTGCCATTTTCTTCACTGGTAATTTCTAAGTTTACACTTGTAACAAGGTTGCCATTTTTAGTCCACCATACAAAGAAAGTAATTTTCTACAAGTACTCGTGACTGATCTGCCATAAAAGTTGAAAGGTGACTAAAGTCATGCAACTTCAGAAGAAACACTGTAACAATCTTCAAAGAGCATGCCTTTTGCCACCATGAAAACATTGCTGCCTCAGTTAAAACTGTAATACACCTGAAACATGGAAAATAGAACGGTCAGAAATGTTTCAAATTAAACAGTGAAACTCCGAAGATGAACAAAGCTGTACCTACTTTAAAGCATGTGTCAGGTTACTATGGTATTAATCCTATTGACATCCCCATCCAGGGCAGAAAATAGTTTTAAAATTAAATTCCCCATTCAGTCAATAAGTAAGCATGTATATCTGTTTGACGTTTCCAAATTGGATTTGGCCAAAATAAAATATACCCCTACCTCTCAGAGACCAAGAAAACCTCAGAGATCAAGTGGTTTATTTTAAATATCAATAATTAATCTTCAGTTTGTGCACTTTAAGAGGAAAAGATCTATAGGAAGTATCAAGGCCCAAGAACGTATTGCTTGACGCTGTACAGGACAACTTACTTGTTTGCTGAGCCAAGATAATCTCCTCCATGCTGTTACTAACTACACACAAAAATACTGCAGTGCTCAACACGTTATGATTTCTTTAGATATATTAAAACTCACTTTAGACATAAATACAATGTTTTGACTGATTTAATGGTGTCTCACAGGGAAAGTAGCAATATATCCAGGATATGGAAGTCTGAACGCTGAAAATCCATAACCATTTCCAGGTCTGGGTATTTTGGTTTTTTAAATGAAGTAACAAAAGCAGAGAATTAGCCAGAAACAAATCTCATTTCTCCTCAGCTTTATGCTATGCAAGAAAACAGTCTAAGTAAACACTACATAGAATTTTTACAGTTCCAACAGAAATGTAATTATAATTACTCTGAGGGTACTACAGCTGCAGCTTACCCATGTGCCCTGTGGCAGATAACCTGATAGGCAACAATTTTCTTTAAAACCCATCTTGTAACACAAAGAGGTGACAACACTGAATTCTGTTAGAGCAGCTAGAAAAAACACAAACAAACCCTTTGTTCTAAGGAAAACAGAGTTCAACACATTCCCAATGAATAAAGAGAACAGGATCAAAACATTTAACCTAGGACTATAAGGTACGTTCAGTGAGATTCCCAAAGTCTGGCTCATCATACTCACACTCAACCACTTTCCTTGCTTATCATTACCTTAATTGATACAACTTGAGTGAGCTAATTTTCAAACTGCTTTTTGCAAAAATACCAACTGAATCAAGCTAAGTCAAAGCCTAACAAGCCTTTTTTGATATACTCCAGCATGCACACCTTGAAGTCTACAGCACAAACCCCACAATAACCTGCTCCTGACTTTATCTGGCATCTACAAAAATGTAAAGACCAATTGTCCGAAGGGCTCCGTTCCATATGCTTGCCATTAACGTGGGCAGTAGTAACGCACACTACGACTCCATAAAGACAGGGAGAAATAGCTTCAGTGCTCAAAGGTGAAGCTTTGCCCCAGGTCATCTCAAAACCTTAGTGAAAGTAAACATTACATTTTTCATACTTTGAAAAACCATGGTCCCCAGATCACTTCCTAGTACATCTCTTAACATTTTTATCATTCTCATCCCCTCTTCACCTTTAGCAACACCTCCTTTCCAGTTTGCTGGCATAAAAAGCCTCATCTTCCCATCTGTCGCCTACTGCCCTTTAACAGAAGCAACCTGTCCGGGGTCCTTTTAGAGTCAGCTTCTGTGCAGCTGCAAAGATTCAGTGCCCACTCGTTTGGCTGAAAACTGTCAGCTGGTGCCAAGGCCCTGGTTCCTAAACACACACAATCCATTAAGAACTTGGACCAAACCCTGGCAAAGGGCAAACAAGAAGGTTTGTTCTCTCAGGACCTGGGAAGTTAAAGAATTTACAAAAAACAATTTACAAAAACAGTTTAGGTAGCTTCTATAACCTGATAGAAATTGTGCAAAGTCCAGGTATGCTAGAGTCTCATGTAAAGGAATTTTTAGACCGGAATTTTAAGAGCACTGGGTGCTCTTAAAAACATTACAGCATATGAAAAAGGGTTATACATTTTTATAATATACGCTGGCACAGTATCTTGAAAAGTTCAGTGAGCTATAGGTTTTAACTAGAGTTTGTGCTGGATAGCCGATTTTTTATTTATTTTTAATTTAATAGAGGGTTATTACTAGCTTCTAGTGCCAAATGATCATTTTTATAGTGCTATTGGGAAAGCAAAGTAGAACTAATACACACTTTGGAGGTGGGGAAAAAACCAAAACAAATAGCTTTACATCTCTCAACTACAAAATTGTGCATCACCTTTTTTTTTTTAAAAAACTGTTATTTTCCTTAAATAATATTTTGAAAGATCTCTGTGTTTACTGCACAATCAACACACAGAATTTCTACTTCTGTTCATCTCTAGCTTGTGTTCTAGCTAAAACATCTAGCAAGCACAGCATAAGAGGCACAGTCAAGATTTTTAAAAGACAAAGGAAAAAGTGCTATTTAAAAAGGGATTCCATTATCTATTTTTTCTCCCAAAGTAGAAAAACAGCAACAATCATTTCACAAACACTACATTCCAAAATTTTTGAAACTGAAACATATAACAAGTAAGTGCAAGACTAAAGAAATGGATGTTAATACACAGTAAGTATCCAAACAGTTAAAAACTCACAACAACAGTGACATTCCTCTTTCAGTCCCCAAAGAAAAATGCAAGTGGTGTTAACCCTTATAATATCTACCTGAAACAACTGATTAGGATTATTCAACATAGACATTAAGAAGCACCTTGTCCACTGAGTATTATATCAATCTGTTCCTTAACCAGCATTTATACTAGAAGTACCAAAAGAGAGCAAGTACAAAGAGTTTATCACTTGTTCTTGACTGACACCAGGCAAAATTGCAGTTAAATCCCAGAGCAGCAATGGATTTGGGGAAACTGATCCCACCTGGCCTCACCTTTTCAAAATGTCTTAGTTTAAAATACTATTAACTACTCAGCTACAATCAATATCCCATAGTTTTCTATTCTACTGCAAATGACTTTAACAGAAAATAGTAGTACTCGATATAAAATATAAATAAGTTTTCAAACAATGACTAACGTTCCACACATGCACAGTTACTACAAGACCGTAAAAAAGGCCAATGTTCCCAAAAGCACGCCCTGTTTTTCAGCAGTATAAGCTTAGGAACACAATATCTTTCTTCACAAGTTTGTCTCACTTCACTGAAACACAGTACCAGCACTCTGGATCAAATCCATGTATAGGTAGTCTCAATGCATAATTTAATTGCACGAATGACTGTGGCAGCATACTTACCTATTCACCAAGCATGTAGACTGTAAAGGCACATTAGTTCACTGCTCTGTATAAACATGTCTCGAAAAAACAGATGATGGGAATGAGGGTTCCAAGCATCTAAATCAGTACTATAACACAGGAATACTCCACACCTTTGGGTTTTGTTTTATAAACACCCTGCCCACAAAACTTTTTTGCTCTAATTACCAAATGAGAACTATTTCTACTGGTTTTGTCTGTTCACTTAGTTCTATTGTTTCATCACTCACTGTATAATAATGGCCAGCCAGAAGACAGCAACAAAGGTGTTTAGTTTCCTCAGATCTGCACGAACATTATGAAGCTCAGTCTTTTCAGACCAGACACCTTTCTCAACACTCAAAGTATACTGCAAATCAACACAAGCTTCAACAAGCTTTTCAGTGCCAAGTTTGCAAGCGCTGTTAACATGACTCCGAAGGCCAGTTCTGTGTTGCGGGAACACGTCATGAAAGAGAGAATCAAAGCCCGTGGTCCAAGTGAGAGATGTTCAGAATTCAGAGAAGGGAGTAGGGAGGGGGTGTTCAATATAAGTCACACATAAATAAGGAAAAGGAAAGAAATGAGGCTTATCAGCAAGGACCTGAATCCCAGGGTCTCCTACTAACTATTGCATTTCCTACTTTCATTTTTGTCACATTCTAGTCTTCCTTTATAAAACTAAACAAACCAATTGTCATGCACCGCTGGCAAAAAACAAGCAAACAAACAAACAACCCCAAGTCATTACTGTAGACTTTCAAAAACCTGATTCCTTTTTAATTCCAGTGAAGGAAGACATACCTGTCACATAGCAGAGGATGCAGATTTTCTTGGTTGGAAAAACCCAAAACCTGATGACTAGGGGTTACTGGTGGATGAAAAGCTGGACACGAGCCAGCAATGGGTGCCCACAGCCCAGAAAGCAAATCACATCCTGGACTGCATGAAGAGAAATGTGGCCAGCAGGTTGAGGGAGGTAATTCTTCCCCTCCACTCTGCTCTTGTGAGACCCCATGAGCAGTGTTGTGTCCAGCTCTGGGGTCCCTAACGTAAGAAGGATACAGACCTGCTGAAGCAAGTCCATAGGAGGGCCAGAAAAATAATCAGAAGGCTAGAGCACTGCTCCTATGAAAAAAGACTGAAAATAATGGGATTATTCAGCATGGAGAAGGGAAGGCGGCTCTGGGGAGACCTTACTGTGGCCTTTCGATACTTAAGGGAGGCCTGTAAGAAAGATGGGGACAATCTTTTTAGCAGATCCTGTTGCAACAGGACAAAGGGCAATGGTTTCAAGCTAAAAGAGGGTAGATTTAGCCTGGATAGAAGGAAGAACTTTTTTACAATGAGGGTAGTAAAACACTGGACAGGTTGCCCAGAGGGGTGATAGAAGCTCCATCCCTGGAAATGCTCAAGATCAGGATGGATGGGGCTCTGAGCAACCTGCTCTAGCTAAAGACGTCCCTGCTAACTGCAGGAGGGTTGGACTAGATGACCTTTATAGGTCGATGATTCTGTGACTTTGAATCGAATGGTAAAAGTGAAAAATATAATGCATACTTGTTCTGCAGTTCTTAATTAGAATACACGAACACTGTCTGTAAGCTAAAGAAAGAATATATAAATAAGTTTACATACGCATCAGATGAAAGATCCCATCACAGGCATTAATATGTGACAAGAAGGAATTTCCCAAGCCTTGGCCAGTGTGGGCTCCTTTCACAAGGCCAGCAATATCCACCACATTCAGAAAGGCTGGGATTTTGCTGAAAGATAAAAGTTAAAATTTCATTACTGAAGCATATTAGCCAAAACTTTCAGCACACTAATAAATTCAGAACGTGAAAATCCGACGTTTCTTCTTTCTAGACCAAGTTATACATGACAGTAGCTTTCTTCCTTACTTAACGTGCAATCTATAAAAAGACAAGATTCCACCCTCCCATGTAAAACATCAACTACTCTTTGATTTCTTTGTCATTATTCATGTAAAATGAAGTAAAGAAGTTTCTAAGTGTGGAATCATACTGACAACTACATGAATAATCAACCAGGCCTAGAACACTGAGGCATAAAGTCAGTCATCTGTAATGAGCAGTTCTCATAGTACCTAAGGGATAAAATACATAAAGAGCCATTGCACTTTGCTATCACACACCTTTAAGGCTACCCTTTAGTTCAGGAAGTTAAGCAGCTTTCTCAGAAGACAAAAGCATTTTTTAATGCAGTGGATTATGCAAACAATTTCAAAGAAAGTAGAAAACAAGTTAAGATGAAGCTGGAATTATAATGTAAACAGCTGTCATGTTTTCCACCATAGTTAACAGTAATGGGTTAGCAGCCATGTCTACACAACATTTTATATAGCAACCACAGAACAGTCAAGAAGTTCAAATTAGCTAAAAAAAAAAAAAACAAACAAAAACATAAAAAAAGAGCTTTTAGAGCTACGGGCAAGGCACATGGCCACTTATAAACTGCAGGCCTTTTATCCTCTGTAGATTCTCAAATTGGTTTGAAATGAGCAAATAACTTAATGGGCATTAATCTTTTCAGGTATATTCTATGACAAATCACTTCTCAAAATCAGCTGAGTCAGGGAAAAAAAACAACCTTTGTGACAAGGCGTTGACTAAAAGTATACACAAATGACATATAGTCATATAGTATATGTATACGCAAATGACACCTTCATAAACATCGGCAGAAACGGAACCACATTGAAATGCTGCAAATTCATCACTTGTAAAAGACCAGAAACCACACATCACAGTCATCAAGAGCTCCAAATAAATAACTTAAAAATAAATAACTGCAACACTACTTAAATTTCCATCAAACACTTTAAATTATCACCACTATCTTTCATTAGCATTAGGCTAAGATTATGTCTAAGTTTAAGGCTGGGCTGTCCACTAAACTTGTGACAGACAGTCTCTGTGATCCTCCCACCACCACCCTCCCAGGGGAAGGGTAGTAAAGGAACCAGGAAGAGGGACTTTCAGGTTAGTGAAAAACTTTGAATCAATTTAATAAAAAAAAAGAAAATAATACTAATAATAACAATGAAGATGTTGAACTACATATATATATACACATACATACATATATATATATGCAAGCATGTAAATATATTCAAAGATACAAAAGAATGTTATTACAGAACCCATGCCTTCCAGATGGCAATTAGGCCCTGAACAGAAAAGTCCCAGACTGGACTTGGCAGCAGACGGGAGCACCGGAGCCCAGAGTCCTGATGATAGTTAAAAAAAAAACAAAACCAAAAAAACACCACACCACACAACCAAACAGAAAAGGAAGCCTTGGAACAGCCATGCCACTCCCACAAGTGGAAGACAACCTGTTCCTATGAAAGGTGCTCCCCTGCAGCTCGAAAACAGGAGGCAAGAACACCAGCAGCACAGGGAGAGATGTCAAACAGCCAGTGGCCATCCTCCCAACCCAGCAGGCACAAAAGGCCCCAGGACTCTTCTCCAGGGCCCTTGTATACTGAGCACCATAGGAAGGAACACTGTGCTTGGTCCATTGGGGTCACCTGACCCACCCTCTCCTCCCCACAGGCACAGCTGCCTCCAGTGCCCCAGAGAACTTTGATCCTGGGGCCCTCAAACCAGGGCAGATTAATACAACAGTTCATTATTTCACCAACAGTAAATATAATGGAAAATACCTAAATCCATAGCTTTAATAACAATGAGAAGGGTGTGACTCGCACTATGAAACCTGCATGAGCAGGCAGTGCCAACTTGTAAAGCAGCAAAAAGCTCTCTTTCATCGTGAGTGTTCTTCAACACCATTGATTCAGATCTGAAGACCTGTGGCTTACCTTAAGATGTCTTTTCCAAGGAATGACCATTGCAATGCTTCTCACAGACAGAAGCAGCCACACAGGTGTGAACGAGTGCTGGGGCTGACCCAGCCAGTGACCTCCTAACCAACCCTGCACAGTAACGTTCTCTGCAGAGCAATGAAGGCTTCATTGTCCACAGCCCAAACTGACCTTTATTTGTTAGTGTGACAGGTTGCTAGTAAGCATAACTGTTTTTTCAAACATTTAAATATTTGAATCTGCAAGAGCAGAAAACTCCACTAGCCCCAGAAAACCACCCTTTTCTTCTTATCCTGACTGCTGGTATGGCAGCTACAGTCCAGACAGAAAAAGCTGTAGTTATGGAAATCTATGGATCATTGTCTCTGCTCAGAGCAACAACCTCAGGTAGAACAAACATGTATCCAACTCTTTTTTTTAGTGCTATCCCACTTCTGTTTGACTGCAAATAACACAACACATATTAGCAGATGTGTTGCCTTACTTAAAATAAACTCCCTAATTTGGGAAGAGATGATCCAATAGAGTCTGTCTTATTTCTGGAAGTGTCATGACCTAAAAGCAAAATATCTTATTCTTGTTTTACTTTCGTCTTCATCTAGCACTTGTCAAGAAAACAACTTATTTCAAGTAAACTAATTTCACAACACGACCTGAACAAAATGTTTGTCTTCACCAAGCTGAAGTTCAAAGTATCACTAAACCTGTTAGGTGTAATAAATTAGAAACTTAATGGCATGTTTCACATCATTAATACCTTTGTGATATGCTTAGGAACAAGCATGAGCAGAATACAATATGCAGAAGTGTGAGTCTAAAAAAAATGAAAAAAATTAAAACATAGCACAAGTTATTTCAGGTACACACAATACGTTTACTTTTAGCTTTAAAATAGCACTAGGCACATGAAAAGAAGGGTCCATTCTTGAGAAGACAGATGTTGCATACTACAAGTTAACGCTGTTGAATGCAGTAGAAAAAGCACGCATGTAAGTACATTCTGAACAAATTTTGGACATGTCACATTTTTATTCCACTATGGTTTTCCTAGCAAATTATCTTTTTCTTTTTTGGAAGGGTAACTCCCAGTACACAAACTCAAATGGAAACAGCAAATCCTTAAGTATGACACGCTACCAAAAGTAATGCACATTCTGAAGACAGAAACCAGTAACTACTAATGGATTAATCAAGTAATTCATTTTACCTGAGTGAACCATAGAGTTTACATATATCTCAGAAGAAACAGCAACTTCACAATCAGAATTGTTATCATTCCGCGCTTTTTAACTAAGTCTACATCAAGGTAAAAAAAGCCACTCTTTAAAGCACTTCTTCATTGTCATTTTAAACTGTGTTTTAAGAAAAACAAAGATGGCACTGGAAATCTTCTTCAATGCTCCTCTCTCATCATTCTGGTGGAATTAACTTCCTGGCCAGCCATCAGAAGAATTCACACTTTCACTACAAAGATGCCATTAGAGCAAGACAGGTACCTTCATATGCAGATGGACCACTCTAGCACTAGAATCAACTTCATTTGCTAGACAATGGAAAGAAAACCCCATCACATTTCTTTCACAATTGACTAAGAGGAGCAAGAGATCTTTGAAGTATCCTGGTTTCCAGGATGTTTTCTCACCTACACCTTGGGTACCGCAAAGCTAACATTTCAAGCGAAATCAAACCATCCCAATTCTTGACAGCCCTTTTGCTAAGACTAAATGTCTATTTCATCAGAGAAGGATGAACAGAGAGAAAAGCAGAAAAAGGCACAATCTAGTCACACCTGCCTACACTCTGAGGGCAAAGAGTAAACATTATGAAACTAAATAAACAGAAGACACTGCAAAGAATGGCAGAAAACTACAGCGTAACTTCAAGCGTGGTTTTGTTCTTTTAAATGTAGAAGACTTAACTGGATTGTGTTTTTTTTTCTTCCCTCCCCTAAACAGATTAATTTCCATTTCTTAAGATTCGTTAGTCAGCATTAGCATAATGTCACTGAGCCTCAAATGATCATCAGGAACAGGTGGCATCAACTGATCATTTGTACAAATCAGTGCAACACCAGTCTACCATAACGCATGTAACAGGAATTTATAATATGAAACTGATTACCAAATCCAGAAGCATCCTTGTATTTTAAGCATAGATATGATCCTTGAGCAAAGATTTTTTTTACCTCACTGAGAAATATAGCACTAGTGGTTTTGTGTCAGCATACTACCTTCACTGTACAAGCTAGTGTGCAACAAAAAGCGCAAGATTCACCAGGCTAAAGAAAGTACAGGTTTGCAGCCCGTGGCTAAGGTATTTATTCCAGAAGAGAAGACTTATGCATCCACAGGGTTATGCATTTTGCAGAGGCAGAGGCCTGTAGGTTCTCACCAACTTTGTTTCAAACTGTCCAAAGTAGTTGTTTAAGCAGGCAAGAGCAGTTTCTTTACAAAACCAGTTTGTTCAGTACAGTGGTACTGAATAGCACAATGCAACCAGTCACCTTTTTTCTTTTAAAACGCATACACATACAGTACCTGCAATTCGTTGTATATATAATTTTTTTTTTTCCAAAATTTGAGGGAAAGAATTATTTCTCGAGTTTCCACAAGTAATTGTTTAGTTGAGAAACCTCAGAGGAAGTATATGCCTGAAGCTTTGACTTAGACTCAAACATTATAACCAAAAGGGTGTTGCTCTCCCTGGATTTTAATTCTTCTAGGTTTCCACAGTCTCTCCTTTCCAAGAGAAACCATATCTCAGTAATTTCTCTGCAGCGTTTACTACAGCCTTCTGAAATCTCACATTCACTAGCAGACCCTGAAAAGCCACAATAGCTTCAACAAAGTTCAAAATTCAGCAATTTTCCAGTAAGTTTGGTTGATAATTCTCATAACACACACGCTTTTTATTCATTTCTTGACAGTTTCAAAAAGTTTCTCTCATCTCAAACTCTCCATGATCCTAGGTCCCACATATCAAAAAGGATTCATGAGTGTTGGGTAAAATGTCCAGCTCCCTTTTTCTGCTTGGTGAAGTCAAATATGCTGCTCATCTCCAGGTTCCAGCTCAGGCTCCACTGCCTTTAAAAGCTGCTATTTGAAATCTGTTAGAAAAGAGAAGCTCTTCTTCCTTCCCAAAAATTCATATAACATACAGCAGTCATCTGTTAAGAGTTTACAAATGACCTGAAGCAAAAGCAGCAACACTGAAGGAGAACATGTATTGTTGTGACTTCTTAGAAAGCCATTCAACTTTTTGTCATCATCGCTATTTTTGTCTCATTTCCAAATATAAGAGAACAGTTCATACTCCGTCCCTCTTTCCAGGAGGCTGTACTATTACAGCTTCTGCAGTCAATCTTGCAAACAGTTTTGACCAATGCAATCAAAGTATCTCACAAGGTAATTTAAAGAATCTGCTTCTGAAGAACTACATACTGCAGAAGAACCATGGTCATTTCCATGCAAGAATAAGTTCATCAGTAGCATTTTATCCATGTTACTGACAAACAAGACTTGAACCTAATAGCACACGAAGCAGAAGTGAAAAACCTGCTAATTAAATTTCACTTACATGAATTATAAAAAGGTAAAGGATTCAGTGTGGATTAAGACACATACCTGCTGTCCCGTGTATGTCAAATGCCTGCACTATTCACTAAGTAATTACACCAACAAAGTAGAGCTAAATAAATTTTGCCTTTGCTCACCAAGCAGAAGAGATTGCTCCAGTCACCACTGCTTCAGATCTTTCATTCACCACTGACAAATTATTGATTTGCAATGCTAGAACAAGCATCCCAGCCAAGGTGATTTACAGAGGCTCAGAAGTAAGTGAAGAGGAGGCAAACCCAGTAACACCAGAGAAGCAGAACATTAACAACAGGATATACTTGCCCATTTTCAGCTGTTTTCTGTAAAAAATGGAGTTCTCTCACAAATGCTGATACACCAGAGTTACACCCAGCTAAGTTATTTGTGTTCCATTCTGGAATTACAAGTGGTTATCATTTTCATAAAATGCTCTTATTAAACCTAGAGTAAGTCCCACATGATCTTACTGAAAAGTCCTACTGCTGATACGATTTCTAAGTAGTACTTTCCACCACCTGATTATATAATTTTGACTTCAAAACTTTATCAAGTACCCAAGCATGCCACCCTACAGTAAGTTCAAGAGAACTCTCATTTAATATTACACAGGACTTTCATGACCTAGACAACAATGGAAGTTACACAGACTAAATTCAGTAACCACCGCTTAAGCACTAAAGATCTGAATGTGTTAAAATTAACAATGTACCACACACAACAAACAAACGAAAGAAAATTGCGGACAAATAGGATGGAGATTTAAGTACACAGGACCATGCAAGAGCTGAATAGGTCTAGTTGTACTTTACAAAAAATCCTCCTGCAAGATAACCAGGACTGTTTGAAATTTGAAGTTTGAAAAGATCATCCAAGACAGATTAAAAACTAGTCTAAGTTAAACAGAAACACTTGCACTTGGAGTAAGTATTGTGTTTTGTGAACACATATGCAAGGCAACGCATCTGCTTACAGGTGCAAACAAAGAAGGAATTAAATGAATACCTGTAACCTGAGAGAAGATGAACCAAACTACTTCCATTTTACTCCCATTTATAATCTCACTTGATTACAACCAGAAGAGGCAGCAGAAACAGACTTTAAAATCACTTTTTTATTAATGTTCTCACACAGGTTGTTTACTATCAGCCAATATAGTCCTCCAATTTTAACTATTTACAGTTAAAACAGCTTAGGCTTACATTGCTTCTACTTGAGTATCTCTTTTAGTTAATCATATAGTCTAAAGTAAAGAAGAAAAAAGTAAATAATTGCAGTAAGGAGATTATTTGAGGCACAAAATTAAAGCACACAAAAAGGAAACAGCAGTTTCCTCTACCCCCTCACTCAAAATCATTTTGAGGCTTGAATCAAATGCCACCACTGAGGCACATCTGTTCAGGCACAGTACACTACAGCCCTGGCAGCAGGTAGGCCTGCACAGGCTAAGCCTGGTGGGTATATATACTCAGAGGCTTTCAAGGTAAATATTTGAGTTATGACACAAATCACTTGTCCAAATGACATCAGTTTCATACACTTACACTAAAAAACGCCTTAAGCTAAAGGTGATAAGCAGTATTGTAATGAAATTTAGAATAAAAAATACCTGAGAATAGTTTTATTAAAGCTTTTATTAAGTTACTAAAATTTCTTCAGATATGCTATACGCAGTTCTTTTCTCATCTAAGAAATCCATCACTTCTGAGCACAAAATGTCCCATTAAAATCTGTACTGCAGTCAACACATCAACTGTTTCTGGCTTTCAAGTCCCAATTTTCAGAGCAGGAGCCACCTGCTGAGATGAAGAACATCTCTTTTCCTTTTCAGAATTGGCTGATCCCATCCTCTGCTACCTACTAAAGATTAATAGATTACAAGGAAAAAAAAAATTTACATTTCTGCTTTAGTTCTAGAAGTGAATTAGTCCAAAGAAAATATTCTTTCCAAATACCAAACTGAAACTAATTCAATCATCAGTCTCTCAAACCTTGTCTGAAAGTACCCGCATCAGGGTAAGAGGGGGAGGAAGACAACAAAATAAAAATCCAAGTCTTGTCTTTCTGAAAAAACTATATGTTGGCACAATGTAACAAATATGAATTTCCACTGATTACTGTATAAAATTTAGGATAAAAATATTAAGCAGTTTAAATAGGTGTAGTAACAAAATATATACTAACACCTTAAAATAACAAACATTCAAAATTATTTTTAATATATTGAGGTCTCCTCTCTTTTTAATATCCACAGTTTCACTCACACCAGAAAGCTAGCAATAGCTAACAGTAAAGCTCACGGAAATTTGCTCATCTAATTCATTTAGCAGTGACCAAGCAGTTTTTACTGGAAGTTCTTGGAGTCCACCTTCTGCATACAGTCTATATCACTGAACTTATTTATTGTAAACAGTCATATACGTCACCCACTTCTGCAGAAAGAAAAAAAGCACAGGTTATAAGTTCTGGCAGCATACCTTAATCTATTAAGTACAGATTTACCTTTACATAATAGCCTCTAAATTGTTGCCTACATGATTTCATTTACACACATTTACATTTACAATCAACTAATGCTAAGCCAGCTTTCAGCATGGACTAGCAAGTAACTGCGTACCAGTCCCAGCCAAGCCGATGCCTTCTTCTTTTGGAGACAGGAATGGATCTTCAAGCAACAAATGGTACCTGAAGAGCCTTCCTCTTCCTCCAATAATACAATGACAGCAAACTCACACTAGCAATATTCCCTGCAATAGTCTGTCTCTCTGTGGCAGCAGCAACCCCAGCCCAGCGTGACAGACAGTGACCATCAGCCCTGCCCAGTGCCACTCTTTGCTTCCGTCACTCACAGTAGGCATTAAGGCAAGCTCACTTGGGCCTGCTGTACATTATTTCAGTGCCCCTTTTTCCCCCCCCCCACCTCCCAACAAAGACTGCAGTTATGTTATGACTACATGGAACACATGGGAAATAAAAATCTGAACGCTTTAGATTTAAAAGACAAAATCTCAAGGCTAGACAAGAGTCTATTTTAAGAGAACGCACTGTTTATAAAACATACTGCGTGCAGAGATTGATTACGTCTACTAATCCAAACAAGTAGAAAATTAACACAGAAACTATTACATAAAGATGAAGAACAAAATCAAGACTACACAAGAGAAATTAAGGAATTTAAATTACAATTCAGTTGCATATTTTTATGACCATAGCCTTATTTTCCTGAGTTAGACAGACAAGCACAATCAAAGAGCTACCTCAGTCTACTGTGCTACTGAATTATCACTGCTTTATTCTGAAATGTTAAAAACATAAGCAGTCCAAGTGAACTCAAGAGCTCACTGATCCCCTCAACTATTGATTTCAACTAAGAAATATTCTCTTAAAAATATCAAAAAAAACCATTCAAATGAAAGCTGATTTATTATTTAAATACAGCTTATTATTCAATTCAGTATCTGTATTTACTGAATCTGTATACAGTAAATATACTCTTTTCATTAATATTTAAGGGTGATTTTTTTCCACAGAGTTTCAAGTCAGAGAATACACATACAGGTATTAACAATCTTAGAGCTCCTTGTAAAGAGAGATGGCCAAAGGCAGGGTGAGGGGAGAAGTCACTTAGAATTAGTCAGTCATAGCTAAGTGGGAAGAAAAAGAGATTACTGAGGTGGCCAAAGCAACAACATTACAGTTTAAAACAAATTTGTCAACGAAACTTCAAAACTACATTATTATCTATGCACAATCAACAGCCAGAAACTTTTAACTCAGATTCAGCAGTTTTGGTTTATGTTCCATACAGTATCAAGTGTGCTTAATACTCACTTGAGCAGGAAAAGGACAACGCATTTTAACAATCCACCTAAGCAAAGAGCTCCATACTAATGCATTTTTTAATATTTAAAAAGCAATTACAGACGGAAGTAACTTGTTTGGATGTGAAAATTAAGTTAACAAATGGATTTCTGATCAGTGATTAACCAATCTTATTAGCAGGTGTGGTCTGGCTCTAAAAGTGAGGGCCAAGTGTTGAGCAAAAACAGTCATGCATGCAAATTTGCCCTACGATTAATGTAAACTCACTTTATTCAAGGTATAGCTACGAATAACTGCAAATGAAAAGTAATCAGTCACAAGTGTCCATTTAAGTTTCTGTTTTTTGAAAGCACCTGAATTTTTGCTGTTTAAGCAGAAAAACAGTTCCCACACTGAACATACAGAGCAGATTACAGAAATCGTCAAAAAACACTGATATAACACAATTAATATATATTCCTTGAATACAGACACAATTAGAAGAGACATATTGTAGGAATATCCCTGAATATAACAGGTAACAAGCAGCAGATCTATAAAACAGAGAAGTTTACTGCCAAAAGACTGAGGACAGAGACATGTTGACTGATATCTGTCTGGCTACCTATAGCATATACAGTATTCTGAATGACACAAAATATACAGGGTGGAAATTTTATAAATGAGCAGCCTCATGACACATAGGTATGCCCACTACTGTTCATTTTCCAAATCTCTTCAGAAGATCTTCCAAGTCATCTGGGAGCCACTACTTTCAAAGACAGTTACACCAAGCACCAGACGGTGCCAAACAATAACCAGCATCTCCTAGATTTCTCATTCTCGTATCACAAAGGTAATGAAGGTGTGGGGGGGAGGAAGTATAGTCCAGGTATATATATATAATTTCACATTCCAAAACGGACATCAGTAAAAACTTAAAAACAGTTGCATTGAAATTCTATGAAAACTTTGGGTTCAGCGGCACTATTTCAGCTGCTTAACTGAAGAAAAATATTAAGAAATTCAGTTACCTTGGTGGTTTGTGATACTGGCATAGGAAGTCAAATCTGTCATCTGGCACAGGTACTCGACTCTCATTTGGATCAATAGTACAGAAAGGAAAATTTTCCGCTGCCGCTTGACTCTTTGTTAACACATTGAAAAATGTCGATTTCCTATAAATGAAATACACACATTCTTGAAAAAGTTCAAATCACAAGCATTTAAAAGGGCTGGATACAAACACATCTTATTCCAATGCAAAAAGCAATACTGAACTACCTCTTAACCTCCACAAAGCAACCACTGCCCTGATTCTAGTGCAAGACAGTTTCAATACGCATATGGAATGCGTCACTGAAATCAGATGTTTACCTCTTTTCCCTGCCCTTGAAAATTTCCCAAAGTGACTACACTGTGCACATCAGTTAGCAAAGAAATTTTAAGTCAAAACCAGAGCACAGCTCTCCTGGCTACTACTCATTTTCCTCATGCACAAAGTGAGAAACTGGTAAGGATGCTTGAAACTTATCTGACTGAACTAATTTTCTAAGACTCACCACCAGCTCTTTTCACTACTGTATTGTTTCTTCAGGTTTATTTATGTATTGACACAATTTCAGAATCTAGGCAACGAAAGTCAGCAATCAAAAGAGTAAAAAGTGGGCACAGAAAAGAAAACCACAACAGTTAATCATTTGCAAGTAATCTTCTACGCATATGGAGACACAGTCCTACCTTACCAAACATTTTTCATCCTTGTTAAGTTTCCATGGAAAACCCCTGCAAGTGGTAGTAGGTGAAAAAGAACATTTTCACTAAAATGAAGTAGCAGATTATTTTGTTAGTTGGCAGTTATTAAAGCAAAGGAGAGCAATTCTGGAGTTATTTCTATGAAAAAGTTATTAACACCTGAATCTTCTACCATAAATATTCCAGGTTTTGTGAAGGGGTTTTTTTTAGTTTCGCATACCTCCAAACCACTGGAAAAAAGAAAAATCGGACAGCTGCCCCACATACAGCCAACATGCTCAAAAGTCACAATTTTCTCTGAAAGTTACATCATAACATAACTCCAAATGCTATTTGTCCCCAGTGACACATTACACAACAGCACTGCTCACTACTTCCTTTCTGGTGTGCAACAATAAAATAAATGATAACAAAAAGACAAGACAGCAGGACCTACGTCTCTGTGATATGCTCAAAGACTTGACCTCTCATTTTTTTTAAAAGATTTGAAGTTTGGGAAAGCACAGAACTTCTTTTAGTAAATACAATCCACAAATTAACACCAATAGTTTCACACAAATATTCTCCTGGTAATTCACCATCCTTTTTAAGTACCTTAAAAGTCTATGGCTCCTTTGAGGAGCCATAACAACTAAAGATGAGAAAAGTATGACAGAGAATGATTCACCTTCCAGCATTTCTCCCAAACTGTAACTTACACAACTTTTTTCATTACAAACTCTGAAGAAGTTTCAGGAATGGAAGCCCTCTTCACTCCTAATGACACCTGGTGTATCGTTAACCTCTGCCTATGCACACCATCCTCGCAAAAAATATAAAACAGGAAAGGAATTTTTAGGCACTTGCAGGTGTATGTGTTTGCACAAAAACGTGCATTACACAGACAACAGTGCAGGTAAGGAAAGACAAAAGACAGCATTTTAACAAGCTCAGCAATTGCTAAGATATTTTCTCGGTTTAATTCTTCACTGTCATCTTGTCCAGAATTGTACAGACCAGCGTCACGCCGAGTGCCTATACTGCTCCACCTGTAAGGAGTTCAACCTACAGATGTTAACTCTAACATTGAGCAAAAAAGACTTAAGACTGGTACCCCTCAGCTCGTACAGGCAGCTATAGCCGCCTATCCTCACCCAGAAACCCTGTCAGGTCACTCTACCTGGAGCAGAGGCAAACTCAAGAGGGAGCGGGGAGCCCCGGCCTGCTGGGCCGTCCCGGCCTGCTCCCCCCGCCCACCTACCCGACGTTGGGCAGCCCGACGATCCCGATCTTCAGGGACGTCCCGAACCTTCCGATGATCGGATGCGACTTCACGCCGTCTCCTCCTTTTTTCGGGGGCATCCTGAAAGCAACTGAGGAGAGGCGAGCTGAAGGCCCTCGCAAAAAAAAAAATAATCAAAAAAAAAATCACAACCACCACACAA
>NW_009705184.1:0-82695 GCF_000703405.1 Apaloderma vittatum
CTTGGGGGCTTCTGTGCCGGCCGCGTGTGTGTGTGCAGACGGGCTTGTGTGGAACCGTGAAACTGAACGTGGAGTGACGCCCGGGGCCGCCTCCTTCAGAAGGAGCAAACCGCGTGGAAAACACTTGTTCTCCGTAGGGAGCGAGAGCTTTGGGCTTGTTTGTACTTCAAGTGCTTTTCCCAACTGGGACAAGTGTGGGAAAGGGGGAGAAAAAACAAGCTTGGAGAATTTAAAAAAAAATAATCAAATATTCAAGTACAAAAACAGACTATGGGCTTAAGCAAACAAAGCTTCTGAAAACAAATTTAAGACAGCAGACTCTGCAAATGAAGAAATAAATATTTAATTCCCCTGATATCTTAAGAGATGTTGTTTTACGTAGAAATGGTCACACGACAATTTGTTTTGGAAGCCTTGAAAATGGAATGCATGAAGTCAAAGTCTGAGATCTTCAGTTACGGTGGTAAAGATTGTAATCCTGAGTTTTAAAGTTAATAAAGAACATCGTGTTCTTAATTGGCTTGACCACTGTGTTATATAGAACGTAAATATTTGGAAAATTCCTTTTCAAGCCTCAAAACTGATTGTTTCAAGAATGCCTTTGAGGGCCATCCACTCAGTCTTTCAAAAATATCATAGTGAAGGAAGTCTGTTGAGTCTCTTTCTAACTAATTCTAGAGTTGAAAACCCTTCAACGTCAGGAGTGTAGAGCTTTCTGGTTTAATGCCTCACTTAAAAATTTTGTCATGACAAAATGCAGTTCATAACAGTGTTTAGGCAGAAGAATTCTAATAATAAATGCATAGAGTAAGCAATCAGATGTACTTCAGACTTTGGCAGCATGTTCTTTTGCATAAGTTATTCTTGGTAAGGTGTATTTCCCCTTGTTTTAAATTAAGTTCAAGTTGCTGAACATTGCGTTTCCAAATTTTCTGTAGTCAGGGTAAATTCCCTTAGGCTCTGCCACGTCTTTCCTGATTAAAGGCACAATTGTATAGGTTACTGACATATTTTAGGGTTCTGTTAGAGAACAAATGACTTGCATAAATTGGTCAAGCTAACTTTGTGTTATCTGTGTTTGTGTTTTGAATGTCAAGACTATTCAGTTAAGATTGTAGTCATCTTTGACTAATCGTTGTAATACACATGGAGACATGGTGACCTAAAGAACTTGCAAGGGTAATATGGAGTATGTACGGAGTAGTGCAGATAATGTGAAAAATTTAAAATATCTTGGAAGCGTTGTTTTACTTAGAGATTTTTATTGAGTAACTTCGTGATTATTCTTCCTGACAAGATGTCTATTGTCTTTGTCCATCTCTCTGTTTCAACAGAAGTGTCATTCTGTACTTTTTGTTACATCAGATCTTGGACTGATTGAGTACATCTGGCCATATAAAGGATCATAACACAAAGATAAATTTGTAATTTGGTTATCTGCTATGAGGAAAATTTCACATAGCAAGAACAACATAAGGAAGTGCTCACTGAGTTTGACTAATGGTCCGTTTAACTCGGTGGGCTGATTTTTTATTTCTAACAATGGTAATAGGAGATGATGACTTGGGAAAAACAGCATTTCCTCTTCCTGCAGTCTGTGAGTCGCAGTTGATATGGACAATAAGAGTTACTTAAGCAAATCCTGGTGAAGATACTGTGCAACTCACATATTTTGTTATGTAGGACAAAAGATATCCAGCACAAGAAAAGAAGTAAATACCAGTATAACATTTGAATTATAGCAACTGGCTATGAGAACTAAGAATTCACCTGTAGGATATAGGCAATTCAGTGACGTGGTGCTGTTCAGGCTAGCAATTATTTACAGTAGCAGCTGAGCTGTACTCTTTGATTTTTGACCTTCTGTGTTCTCCTTTTCAATCTGGTTAGAAAATCATTTGGGTTTTTTATGCTAGAGTTGATTATTTTATTTTTTTTCCCCCCATGTAGGCAAATCAAGGTCAAAGAGCACTAATTGATGCTACCATTTTCATTCTCTTAACTTTCTTTTCTAGTTGTTACCTATTGTCTGAAAATACCTGTAGTGAGAGACTGGTAATGATGGAACAGAAGAGGATATATCAGAACCTGGAAATCAATTTCATACATAAGTTTAGATGCCAGGAAAGAAATTAAGACTTCCACTTTCAAGTGTGAGAGTAGTGTTGAGAAGAGCTCTGTCATCATTTGTTACCAACCTACAGCATGTTATCTTTAATACTTAACCTGCTGCCTACGAGCATGCATGTAGTTGTACTGCATTCAGATTTCCAGCGAATGGAGGGCAATGTTGTTGCAAGTGAAGAGGTTTCGGTTTTTAGAGGAGGTTGTGGTGTTTGGTTTTCAGGCGTTCGTTTTTCGCTTTTATGGTTATTAGGACACAAGTGCTCCCTGAAATGCCTGAAAAGAATTATTAAATTGACTGTTCTGCAAAAATTCTTAGGGCAGAAAATCTCTTATGTTTTAGAACTCTAACTTGCCTGTGTCCAGCTTTTGCTAGCTTTTCAAATTTCGGAAATTAGTATTAGCACATGTGAGAGGGTACAGTGTGGAAAAGATGATATACTGCTGGAGGTCGTCCACAGTTTGGCTGTTCAGCCTCTCATGGCTCACTAAATACATTAACAAATACTTATAGGTGATGAATAGCAGAGGGATTTGACTGAGGTCTGAGGGATTTTAAATATTACCTTGAGCTTCACTGTTAGAATTATTTCTTCTTTTTTCATTACTTCTTTTTTTTTCCTACTTTCAAATTATGTTCTCTGTGGGCTTGTTAGGGCCTCAGATGCAGAATATTTTTTACTGCTAAACAAAATTCTTGATAAATCAAGTTAAATACACTTAGAAGTTGTTTTTATTTCTTTTATTTGCCACAGAAATGTACTTAAATATAAAACTGAAATAACAGGTACTGTTACCTTAATATCCAAATCAATAAAATAGCATTTAGAGGTTATTAAAATATTTATTTTAGAAAAATGTTTGTTATCATTCCACATGGGGGTTTGTGCTATTATGATCTAAATTTATTATTTTCTAAAATTTTTCTGAAGAGCGTATTAGGGTGGAATTACTTAGATTTAGATAAATCATATAAGCAGATACAAAAAATACATGCAATATCTTTCTTACCATTTTAACTGTTTTGTTTGCCTATTTTACAGAAACAGGAGCACCTCAGCTTTCAGTACATTCACATTTTACACATACAGTGATTATTAAATTAAGTCAAACATTTCAATAGGGATACTGTTTTGACCAAGGAATTTGAAAATAAAAATTATTTACCTCTCCCTTTTCTTAAATATTATATGTATTCTTCACAGAACTTGAATGGAAGCATCTACTATGCCATAGTAACAATAGTACTGTACATAAAAATGTACTCTTTTTTTTTTTCTTAGGAGATATTAATTTATTTTCCGTAAAAGAAAAAAAGACTATAGATCTAGTTATGGAACATCCTTAGGAAGATGCACGATCAAGTCCAATCCACTGCTATTGTTGGCAGCTAGAGCCTAATCTCTTCCATAAACTGATAAAGCTCAGTCTTAAAAATAGCCATGCTTTTGTCCTTGTACTCTTGTGGGAGGGTTGTTCTAAAGTCTTATCCCAGTGCAGATCTGGTGGTGATGATGGTGTTGCACATGTGTTACTAACAGCTTATTCTAATCACTGTGAGGTGGCCTGACTATCCTGTAAGTCATCTTGCCCTGATAAATCCGTGCAGCTTGGTGGGGAAGTACAAATGTGGGGTGAAATAAAGAGGATAAATATTTAGAGTCCTGCTTATGTTTGTGCCATTAGTAGCTTGAGAATAGTGGAAATCTGATTCTTAACTGACCTCATATGACGTAAGATCACTGAGACCTAGGTTTGCTTTGTCATTATTGTATGATTGCATATTGCACAGCTTTACTGTAAACACTGCATTTTAGGATTTATTTTAGGATATTTAGGACCATCACATGCTTCATATCCTCAGTGTAAATGTTCTTAAAGCACTAATTAATAAATAAAACCTGAGACTTTTTATCGGACTTCTTTACCATAGGTATTGATGTAACGAATATACAAAATGACACAGAAATTAGGGAAGTAAGGAATTTTTATACTCTTGTAATTTAAGGAATTTTAAGGTATTTTTTTCTTGGGAGATTTTGGTGTATAAGTTTTTTTTATGAAGATATTAATTCCTGTAATGAATTTTGTGTCTTCAAAATGTGTTGAATAAGAAAATGCAAAGTTTTAGCATGTTAATCTTCAATATATAGTAATTTGGTAGATAATTTTTAGAGCCATGATGGGACATATGAAATAATGTCTACATGGATTGACAGAGAATGAATTTTGTCACAGGATTGGGTAGAGTGAATCTGGAGACAAGCTTACAAAAATATCAATTTCTATGATGTGTAGATATAACCAATTAATTTAAAATCATTCTTAATTTCAAAATATACTTAATGCTACTCATTTATGGCAAGAATACATCAAATCTGACTTTTAAAGAAATTACACAGACAAATGTCTAAATATTTTTCTATATAAGATTTAAGCATAAACATAAACAGCAGTTAGAAATGTATTTGGAAATAAATGCATGATTGATTTGGTATGTCAACTACAGATTATTAAATAGTAGCAAATTTGGTGGCAAAAGTGGAAGATCAAGTTAGAGAGGTTTCTTACCTCTCTTCCATTTGTGAAGATCTTTCTTCGTAACTTAAATGCATTGCTGACTTCAAGTATTGCCAGATAACATGGGAGAATAGTATCAGTTTGTTCATTCCAGTGGCATGTAAATGATTATTTTCAGATCTTTTATCCTTTGTTTTCTAGGTAAATTATATATGTATGTTCTGTTTAGGTAATTTGTCTAATGTGTAGAGATTGAGACCGCTATGCTCTTTAGTGTATCCTTTCAGACTCCTTTAAGGTCATGCCTTGGTAGAAAGCAAGGAGGTAGCTCACTCTCATAATAAAGATGTCTTTACTGGAGTGTCCAGAAGTAAGATCAACTTTCATATCAAATACAAATAGAAGATAAACATTGATATTTTGTTTGTTTGCTTGCTTGTAATTCTTCAACTTAGTAGTGCCAAACTTTAACCACTTGTAACGTTCTTACTGCAAAGTATCGTAATTTGCAACATCACTTCCACTCAATACATTTGACTCTTTTAAGGTTTTTTTTTGTATTCCTGCCTAGTCAAGCAAACTTCAGGGCCAAGTATTCAGCTGTTTTTTATGAGGTACTGGAAGTAGTAACCTCCACTAACTGTCACTATTCTCAGATTGTACATCCTTCCTTATTACTATATAAGGCAGAATCATTAAAAGCAGTTGGCAAAACCTGATTGCTAGCTTTTTCCTGCTGGATCGTATCATAGAGGAAATCTCATAGTGTTTGGGTCCTGCCTAATGTCCTCACTTTTAAGGTGGTTGAAGGTTGTCATTGTCGATGAAGTAAGCCTTTGCTTGGAATGAAATCCTCTCTCTCATACTTGAGGCTAGAAGAAGTTTCTGATCCTGAAATCCCGTTGAACAGTTCAATGTTCAACTTCTTTGAGAATAATTTGATTTGGGAATTTGAATAAAGTTTAAAAAAACTTGGTGACTGGATTGATCAGTTGCCACTTCACACAGGTCTTTTGTGAATATGTACAGTTTCTGTTATCCTTGATAGATGATGCTCATAAACTTCAGAATAAATTTCCTCTGCAATCTCAGTATCTCTGAGACTAGATATACTACCAACTGGTTTAGTTGAAAAAAAATGATGTATTTTTTTAATGTTTAGCATAGTGTGTAGACCTTTTTTTCCCCACTATCAGCACTTTATGCGAAGGATTCCCAAACTTATTTGTCTAGTCACTATATTCTACAGTGCTACATAGCTCTTTATCATAGCAGATCCTAAAACTGTGCTGGCTACATGCATTACAACCCTTATAGGAGTTATTTGTATGTATAAGTGGAAATACATTATGAACAGCATTACCTTCTGTATGACCTATCAAGCTAATAAAATACATACTCCATACATCTCCTTCATCTGACTAGTTTGTGCTTTTCCTCATTAGTCCCAGTAACTCATGGTTTCAGAGCTCACAGTTGTGGGATACAGTGCCTCTGCCATTTACTTAGTGTTCAGCTGGCAGACTTGGCTCACTGGCAGGCAGCTGTTGGTGTACTCTCGAGCTCCCCATTCTCAGTTGCTCCCCATCTCTGAAGTGTAGCTTTCATCTTAAGAACATCTTTTGTTCCACCTCCGTCTGTCCTACCTGCTCGAACTCACTTGGGGTTGTGAAGTTTATCAAGCAGAGCAATACAGGACAAACCTGAAAAACAGTCTTCTAGAATAATGTTTTCTGTCTTCTGCTGTCATGGTAACAAGATACAGGTTTTCATTCCACTGTTGGAATGGAGGACACCAGAGAGTTAGTGAGCAGAGGAAGTTTTCAGAACCCGTAGCTAGTTGAACATGCTAGATTTTCAGAGGTAAAACTGCCAGCAACAACTGCTTCCCACTACTGAGTGTTATGCTGTGAGAAGATGAAATTGGCTATAGGCATTCAGACTGAGGCTCTTTCTAGATCAGAATGCCACTGTAGAGACCCCTTGTGAGATTACAAGACTCTCTGACCTGATGATGATACGGCATCAAGAGCACTGCTCTGCATGTTCTGTTCCACCAGTGCACCAGTTGGCCTGAGCAGCCCGTAACTCTTGCTCTGCATTCTCCACATTTACCCTCCTTCTTCCCCATACTAGGGGTTTAACAGTCTGTGTGCAAGGACAACGCTGTTGCAGTGCAACTGTCAGACTGCATGAAAACAGTGAAGTTGGGAGCAGGAGCTATACGGAAACCTTGTCTGGGGCCTCCATCCATGCACCTTCTGCCCCTTGGCTCTAGAGCAGCACTGGAGCTCATATCTTTGGCTTAGCCTTTGCCTGAACTATGCTACAGCCACACTGTGCCTGGCCTTAACACCTTGCTCTTCCTGACCTTGCCGTGCTGAATTCCTCCCTTGATCTTGGATTTGCTTTGGCGCCGTGAACTTGTCTGGTAATCACCGGGCTGTGAGCTGCTGGTCTTGAGTACTGAGAGGCTGTGCCCGTCATCAGTGAGGTCAGCCCCCAGCTGTGTTGCTGTCACTTTTGGCTTCTGTCGTTCATACTTTGCAACATAGCCTATTTGTGCTGCTCCCAGTTGGTCTTATCACAGGCAGATGAGAGCCCTGTGTGTAATGGAATGTCTCCCTTGTAGTCCAGGCTGAGAGACAGAGAACAAAAACTTCACAGTTATATGAAGAGAGTCTATGGTCCTAGATTGTCCAGCTCCCTCTGTGAGAGTTGTAGAAGCTGGACTTCTCCTGAGCGCACTGGCTCATTCAGAACCCTTGAGACACAACTCGAGTGTGACAATGAGACTTGGCGAGGGCTGTGGACAGTCTGGACAATGCACTTTAACATATGCTAATATGACCATGGGTGCAGGAGGTGCTGAGCATTGTGAAATGGTGCAGAACAGTGTTAAGTCTGGAATACAATTTTTGTATGTGTTTAGTTGCCTTACTTGGTGTATTTCACTTGCCTTTTAAAATGCACATGGCAGTGTAAAAAAGCTGAAGTGCTGAGCCTGGCAAGTTCTCTTGGGTTTCTCTATAGTTTGTACTCAAAATTGTATGTTTTTCTCTATAATTCTTACATTACAACATTGGTAGCAATTGCTATTTCCACCTGAAGTGATGAGAAGTTTATGCTTGCAAGTGCTTTTTGACTTGTAACATACACTGATAATATTATTCTTGTATATTCTTGTATATACGTACGTATTTGTCATTACATATGCATAACAACTTTAGTATTTAAAATGAAGTTGCTTTACCAGAATTACTCCTTCTAGGAGTTAAGTCCTGACTGTGAACAGTGTAAAATGCTTCTTTCACTTGCAGAAATGAAAGTACCTAGTTCCAAAGGGCAGATTGTGAAATATCTGCAACATAGGCGTGACCATAGAATTGTAGCTGAAATGGAGCCATAAGGACCATCAAGTCCAACTCACTATTCCTCGCAAGACTACCTCATACTAAACCATATGAGTAAGAGCATTGCTCAGATGCTCCTTGAACAGTCACAGGCCTGGTGCCATGACCACTTCCCTGGGGAGTCTGTTGCAGTGACTGACCAACCTCTCAAAGAACAAACTTTTCCTAATGTCCAACCTGAACTTCCCCTTTCCTCATGTTAGCTCAAGAATTAAACAGTTGCTTCTGCATGAAATTAATAGGATCTATTTTATCTTTTTATTCCCTCTGGAGTATTCTGAATACATTTATTGGGCAATCTATTGCAAGACTGTATACACCTTAAAGATGTCTTTATTGGTCTTATCTATTAAAATTCTTTATTAACATTCAACGCTTGAACAAAAATTATTTTTTTTTTACTTTGACATCATAGTACATTTTGATGTCCTTAAAAGCGAGAACAAGGAATACTTAACTAGATGTACCAAGTGGACATTGTGGAATAGCCATATGTGGAAAAAAGAAAAAAAAATTACTGTTGAACTACTTACAATGCTTTGCTAAAGATACTGAATGACACTATGTGCCCTTATAAAGAAACAGAGTAACCTGAAAGCAAAGGCTTTCCTAAATGCCCTAAAATTAATTTATTTGAAACCATGATTTTGGGGTGTAACAAATAGTAATAATGTAGATATGACTTGTTTAACAAATAATAACATTTTTGTTCATAGGAGTGGTACGTCAGTGACATGTTAATCATTTAGTTGTGGACCATGGATGTGGTCAGGCATTATTTCTTCAGCCATATGACTAGAGGTGTCTGAATTAATCCTATATTTCTCATATAATTTATGAGACCATGCAATTTGGTGTACTTTGCATTGTTTATGTTTGAGCTGGAGTCTCAAAGGGCAAATAAATCTGGAAAATTTCAGCTGTACAGTAAGAAGTTCCTCTCCATGTACTTGTACATATATCCATTTATCTGGAGTACTGTATAACTACAAAAAACCTGCTAATCTGGGAATGCTACTTCCCATAAACATAGTGGTGGATGTCTTGATTTAAATTTTTATTATTTTGGATAGGTGGTTTGATTTATTTTTTTTTAAAATATTTTTTCACTTCCTTTAGATGTCATAATTTCCAAGTAAAAGATTGGAAAGCAAAAGTGTTGCTGCTTTTCTTTGTTTCTTTGCTGTATGTTTGAGAATGTAGCTTGTTTATATAGTAGCCTTAATGGAAACTAGGTGTGCTAGAGAGTAGGGCTGGAACGACACTGAATTGCTCCTTGGAAATGGTAAATAAGATTAACCATTAACTCCAGGTTACTATCTGGTACTTTCAGCTGTTCTTTTCCTACTGTGCTGTGTTTATTTCTTGACTGAGCAATTGATTTCCTAGTCTAGTTTTTGCATTTATTATATTAGAGACTTTGCGAAACAGTTTGTTAATCCAGTACAGGAAGGCAGAGGTTGTCTGGGTTCTGAATTTCTTAAGAAACTGGATTTTTTTTAGGTCTCTGTAATCTCTGCTCAGGATTTGATAGTTGCTGCAACCATGCAGTCAGGAAGATTGGTATGATGATGGTTTCTAAACAGCACAGCTGATCAAGTGTGCTGCTGCTGTACTGAATTATGGTGTGAGCAATACAGCTTTTTATTCTTTTTACCTCTTGTTTTTGTTGGTATAATGCACTGTGAAATCTGATGTGAAACTTGGAAGCATACCAGAAAAGAATAACTAGTTGCAGAAGGAATAAATACAGTCAGATAGGTGAAACTCTGTGGAAAGAGAGAAAAGCAGCAGATGGATTTTGATGACTTAGTGAAAATTAGGCTTTTTAAAGTTCCCAGCCAATGCTGGTGGCTGTGACTGAGCCCTTCAGACTCTGCTGGCTGCGAACAATGGAGATGCAGATCTTTCTTTCTTTCTCTTTCTTCCCTTTTTAAAAAAAATGTTAAACATAAGATGTTCGGCACTTGTGATAATCGTGGCCCCTCCTACTGTGCTGGTTGAAACCACTCCCTACATAACCAAAACATATCACTCCCTCTGATTCTGAAGGCATTTTGCATTTCAGTACAAGCTTTTGTGCACTGAACCACACTTCTTACAGACAGTACTTTTGAAAAAAAGGAAAATAATTTTTTGGGAGGCAAATAAGAATGACTCAAACAACATTTTCAGAGCTCAGAAGCACTGTAAAATTGAGCTTGAAGCACTAACTGGCTTTAATTTAAAATACTGGAATATATAATCTGGTGTTGATTTGAATTTTCCAATTTGGAATGCAATACATATAATATTTAAATTGCTGCTAAAAGTATTACAGCTTATGTATTTATGAATATATAGCTTATTACTGTAGAATTATATCACAGAGTTCTGATCTTTGGGTAGCTTTGTGTTGAGTAAATTTTAGCACATGACTTATTGTACTTATATGTGTTCAGGTTCTGTATTTTTTATTTCAACTGTGCCTTCTGTCATGGCTTGGATGACTTATATTTCCCACTGGTTTGATGAAGATGATTGGTATGAAGGACAACAACGAGTAAGAATTGTTTAAATTAATATTTTCTCTTTTAGCTTCTTTATATTTTTCTTCTTTAAGTTGCTGTTTATTATGTTAAGAATACCAAAAATAATATTCCCATAGTGGCATTAAGAAGAGATTTTTGGTAGTTTTAATGAGATTTTGAGTCACAGATAAGCACATCTAAAACGAGTTTTTTGATAATTAATGTTACTAGCTTGATAAATGATACTGGAAGTTTGATGGCCACCTACGTGCATTTTTTTTATGTTGCGTAATTTAATGAATAGTAATTCTTTAATATGTAATAAGATAGCAATCAAACCCTTAATTTGAATTTATTAGGAGGAATTAATATACTGTACATGGAATAAACTAAAATAATTACAGGCAGTAACTGAGTAAAAAAAAGGTATTTGGGATATATTAAATTCACCAAGTGTCATTTCCAAGTTATATCTTGGATATTTGTATATTTTTAATTTACATTTTTCCAAGGAGGAGGAGTTGTTACTATAGCAACATTTGCAGGATATCTTGGATTTTTTTTAATGTTCATTGACTGCATGCCTTGGTCAAGCTTGATCTACTGCTACTTTCATAAATTTATAGTAGGAAGTGAATATGTCACATTTCTTTCACTGTATCAAGCTCCTTTATGTAACCATATATTTCTGTCATTTCTATTTCTGATTTTGATAGTATATTCTTAGCTAATGAATCACAATGCAGGAGATGCTGCTGAAATGTAAGAGCCAGCAGCTGCTTTGAATTTATTATTTTGTATTGATAATGCCAGTTACATGCTCATAAGTATTAAAAACTAACAGATTTTAAAATTCCAGTATTTTTCCACTCATTTTACATGTTACTCATTATACGAATATTTTGGATGTGGAGTTATCTTTTAATAGCTGCTCATCAGGGATTCAGGTGTAACAATATTAGGAGGTAACTATCTGAAATCAGAAGTGTCTTGGCAGTTTGTCAGCAGAAAAGCAATCGTCTGGTGATTATGGTGCTTCCGGGTTAGAAGATGAGAACGAAATTCTAATGGAGGCTCTCACATGCTTTCTACTGAGATCAGACATGGTTGTATGTATTTTTTTGTATTATGTACAGTATCTGAGGACTAGATTCTGGTACCATATGACTAATCAATGTTCTAGAGATGATGATTTTGTTAGCACTGCTAGATATGACATCTCAGGTTGATGAGGTGATGTATTGTTAGAAAGACCAGCACTTCTCCATGCGCTGTTTTAAACTTTGGGATTGCTCTTTAGATTATCTTGGTAGCGTCGCACAATAAAGGATTCTAGTTCAACTGTACAAGTAGTCTAGTCAAGACAATCAGAAATACTCCTTTGTCAGACATCACACAGAATCACAGAATGTCAGGGGTTGGAAGGGACCTCAAAAGATCATCTAGTCCAGCCCCCCTTCCAGAGCAGGATCACCTGCAGTAGGTCGCACAGGAACGTGTCCAGACGGCGTTTGAATGTCTCCAGAGAAGGAGACTCCACAACATCCCTGGGCAGCCTGTGCCAGTGCTCTGTCACCCTCAGAGTGAAAAAGTTTTTTCTAATATTTTCATGGAACCTCCTATGTTCCAGCTTAAACCCATTGCCCCTTGTCCTGTCATTGGACGTCACAGAGAAGAGCCTGGCTCCGTCCTCCTGACACTCCCCCTTGACGTATTTTATAAACATTTATGAGGTCACCCCTCAGCCTCCTTTTCTCCAAACTAAAGAGACCCAGCTCCTTCAGCCTTTCCTCATAAGGGAGATGTTCCACTCCCTTCATCATCTCTGTGGCTCTGTGCTGGACTCTCTCAAGCAGTTCCCTGTCTCTCTTGAGCTGAGGGGCCCAGCACTGGACACAATATTCCAGATGTGGCCTCTCCAGGGCAGAGTAGAGGGGCAGGAGGACCTCTCTTGACTTACTAGCTACTCCCCTTCTAATACACCCCAGGATGCCATTGGCCTTCTTGGCCACAAGGGCACATTGCTGGCTCATGGTCATCCTGCTGTCCTCTAGAACCCCAGATTATAATTTTTTTAATGTTAAATTGTTGGCCTTAGGTTTTCTAAGCAGGATATCTATCTTGGATTGATATATTTGTGTTTAATTTCAAATAACCATTTGTTTCTATAAAATACAGACTCAGGCTGTGATTTCAAACCCAAACTTTTCCCAAGCTTCAGTGAGAGATCCACGTCTTCTTCCCTTGTAGAATTTTTAAAACATACTAACTTCCTAAATGTTCCTTCCAGAAACATTGAAGTCTGTGAAAATTTCATTGCTCTATTTGGTCTTAGTAAATTTAATTTGCCTATTGGCTTTTAAGCTGCATATGTGCCAGAGAATTTCTAATTGTCCTTTATTTGATGGGTCTGGACATAATAATCAGAATTTAATCTATTAACATGATTTTAGTGTGCTCAGTGTTTTCCAGTCCCAATGGAAGAAGGCTAGTACTACTTATGCATGTTCTTACTTGAGATGCTGTGCTACTGAGGCAGGCGCCGTCAGGAAGAAATTGGTTTCTGCTATGTCTTGCAGACACACAGAAGTTTTTTAGTTGAAGACCTTCACGTTTTTGACAAGATAAGTTCATTATCTATTTTCTGGTGCTCCAGACTGATCCCATTGGATATGGCAATTTGAAACTCTGGTTGACAGGTCACATTTTAACCTCAAATGTATTTTCCCACAAAGATGTGTAAATATACCCAGTACCTTTAAGGAGACATCATTTTTATGTCACTAAAGAGGATCTGTCTTTGTTATATTATCATTGACGTATGGAGAAAATTACTGATAGCTGAGGATAGTAGTCTCAATGAGATTTGAGAGTTTTTCTATGTCAAACATACAGGAGTGCCAGCCAGCTTTCCACGTAAGAAAGCATACAGACTTAATTGGAAGACAGTGCCAATAGAATGAACAGAAGCAGAGGACACCCACACTTTACGGCACATATGTGTTTCGAAACCAGGGGGTTTTATATGCAGGAGCATATTGATTAACGTAAGGCTACTGTCTGTTTTCTGTTGTGTACATGCCATATTGCACATCTACTCATTTGGACAGGTCATAAACCATGTGGACCACAATCATTAACAACATAAGCACGTTATTGGTTGTCCTTGTTGGTTATAAATTTATGAATACTTTTAACATGCAAGCACCCCTCTTGATAATTGAAGGGTACTAAGCAATGGATTTAAGGAGCCATTATTATTGTGTAAAAATCGTTGTAGTACAATTTGGGAAGTAAAACGAGCAGTGAACTGCATTTAGTAGCCAAAGCAGAGAAAGAGGAGTTAGGTTGAAATTAAAATGGTGCCTGTTAAAGAGCTGCAGTTGCCAGGCTACTGACACTGCCGTTTTGTCTCTGTGGTGCGACACAGTGCTCAGTCTTTTCTCCTGCATCCTCTAGTAACTGCATTTTTCTGTGAACATCAAGGTTCAGTTCCTTCATCTGTCAAGTAAAGTGATTTAATTCAACAACTAGAGCAAGATTTTGTGGCTTTGGAAGCAGCAAGTTATTAGAATGAACATGGAAATACTTAAGTGGTTTACAAAAAAATGATACCTATTGCAAGGTAGGGATTTTTAGGCATTTACCTTTATTGATATATAGCCATGTCTATGTATCTAGTCCATTCAGTTATTATTTTAAAATAATATTAACTCTGTGGTATATAACATTTCAGTTTAGTGGATTGTTTCCTCCATTTAGCAACGAGGAAGGACTTAATGTTGTTGCTCATGGCAGGTGAAAAGAAAGGGTTTTTTTGTTGTCCTCTGTCTTCCTTTCATCTCCTTGGAAACTGGGCATCCTTTGATACCTTTCCCAGTGTGGTATACATTTTTTACATGCACATTTTTTTTCAGTATATATTTAGGAGTCCCATATAATTACTTGTATGAAAAATCTGCACTGTATAAAAATACAGCATGTGTGAAATCATACATATATGTTTATTCAGTTAGACTACATTTCTAGTTTTCTGCCATTTTATTCAGGCTGTTCTGATGAATTGCTACTTTCTCACATGCCCTATAAGTATGCTCAACAGAGATTTATAATGCGTTTAAAAGATCTGCAGGAAACTGCTTTAATGCATGATACTTAGAGGAGAATAACAGTATGCCACACAAATATAATTTCTTCCTCTAGATATTATTGTTTTGAATTTCAAAGGAAATGCTTCTTAATTACTTGTTTTTGTAAAACAGTGTATAACTCATTACAAGGAGCAGGAATTATTAATAAGTTTAAACAAGCAAATAATAGTGAATAAAATACAAATTACTTTCTGTAATACAGCTCAATATATTTTACATATGTAATTTTATACATATATAGGAAAAATTATATGAATAATCAAAGTTTAATGCTTCTTAAGCATCAGTTATTCATACAGTGAAATAATATATCAAAAAGCAACATTTTTTATCTAAATGTTGATTCATTTAGAAGAAAATTTCAGTTGATTATCAGGCTTTAAAGAAGATAGTACATTATAAAAAATGTATTGGTTTAAATTAAACTTGTGACTGAGGCTTCTGTTAGTCAATTTCTTCAAAAAACAAACTAAACTTGCCTTTTGTCTTTAATGTAAATGTAGAACAACGAGAAGACAAATGTGTTCTATTTGAAATACAGTAGTTAATATGACATATCCAGTAATGTCACAGACTTACATTTAGAAAGATAGTCATTTTTGGTCGTGATTAATCTAGCCTGAATTCTCATCAGTGACATATGGATTTGGAAATCATCAAAATACCCCAAACTAAACAGATGTTCTGCATGAAAAAAAATACATTAAAGCCTCTTCATTGTTAATCAGCTGCATGGAAAAGATGGAAGTAATAGAGCTAGTAGTGAAACTGTCTGCAAACCCAAAGCACTAGTCTTTTTTTTTGTGATCATGGTAATTGTAAAACCAGCGTAGAGGTCCTTTGTTGTTTTGTTCTAGATTTCGGCACTTAGCCTTGGAATTCTCCATGTTCCCAGGCACTTAGAATGGTATTTTCCTATAGTCTAGATTTCATGTAATCAGGAATAACTTCTCCATGTCAGATCAAGGCAAAAATGAAGATCTATCAAATATATGTCTATCAAAGATATTAACAGGTTTATTTATATATATATATATATACAGGTTACTGCAGAATCTTAAAAGACAAATCTGCTGTTACTCTGAAAGAAACATTTGTGGAATTGTGTTTTAGCATCTGTAAGAGATCATAACTTTACAGTTGATTTTGCTTGTAATTAACATGCAAATTAACCAAGATTTAAGATAATATTTTCTTACAGATTAAACTTCTTCAAATCAGGAACCTTAGCTCCAATATGAGAATGTAAAACGAGGATCTGTAGGAAATGAGAGAAATCTGTTATTGCTATGAAATTAATATTTGTGCATTCTTAGTATCTAAAGAGATGTTAACTTTTAATCAATCTTACAGGTGGTAAAACTACAAACTAAACTTATAATTAGCCAGTATTGTACATCTAATTCTCTTCTGCTTCACCATGACTGGTTTAATGGTCCTTATTTGATCATTGACACATCTAGTATTTTAACCATCATTTTCCCTGGAATCAAGAGCAGAACCCATAGTTCCAGCTATTATTCTATATTTTAGTAAACTGTTATGTAGTCAACTCAGTGACTTTATTTTTGAAAAAAGTTGGTTTTAATGGTGCGGTTTTTTTTTCATTGTGACTAGGAAAATGTCTACGTTGTGTTTCTGAATGCCTCAAATTCAAATATTTCTTAATACATGTGGTTGATACTTTAATTGCACAGAATGGACTTCTGGAATTTGCAGTTTTACTAAACAGTAAAAGGAGACTAAATGGAAAAATCAGAAATTTGGAGTCTATTTTTGGTGGCTTTATGGTGATGATGATGATTCTTTAAATAATAAGATAAATTTCTTAATATGGGACTCGCCATTTGTGGATTCCAAATGAACTGAAAGGTGATGCGATTTATTAAACTGTTCTCTCTAGAATCTCTAATTGCTGCAGAAGTCACAAGTAATATTGTTGGTAGAGCTGAAAAGGAAGTCTAGTAGCCAAAATGTTAGTCTGCAGCAGAGCTGTATCCTGTAATTTGTTTTTCTGTGTATTTCTCTTCGCTTGTTGTACAGTGTCCTTTCCCAAAATTTTCATAGGTTAAACATGAGTACTTCATTTTCTTTAGATACTTAGAACTCAGTCAAAACCTTTAAGCACTGTAACTAGTCAGTGATATCCTTGAGATGATTAGTCTTAAACATACCATCTGATCCAGATCTTTTGCTAAAGAAGCACCCACAATAGGTCTCTCTTTTTCTTTCACGCTTTCCAAAGTGAAAGCGAGAGACTTGTAATCTCATGGAGATTCCTTCTTATATTTTAGCATTAGTATTTATCTGCCAAGTAGATAACCCAAACAGATAAGAAAAATGGACGGTGGAATTGATAATTCAACTTTGTATTTGTCCCCTGTATATATGCATTACAGTTACATTTTGTAATATTTATATAGTCTTTTCATCAATATAGACTGATAGGCTCCCTTGGCTAGTATAGGCTGCTGTTACCATACCTATACGAAGTGTTTTCCTTATTCACCTTAATGCTATTCGTCCTCCTTACAGTTGCTATCAAGTAGGTGAAGAGTGATCTGCAGACAACATACCTCTCCTAAAGCTGTTACTCGGCAATGCACTGGACACTTAATCAACAGTTGTTCCCTCAAAACACCTGATTGTGTTCGGAGTCTTCTTTTTTTCTTTTTAATTCCATTGCCTTTGTGGATCTTGGAAATGTACCTAACGCTTGGCAAATTGAACATAACTCTCCTTATTTTTATAGTCTCAGCTCTTTGACCTAGAGATTCCATCCTCCATACTCTGTGTAACATTTTTCCACACAATGTCCCTCAGTCCGTTAATCCATCCAGAGTATGAATGTGTCCTTAAATAAGGCATTCTATAAAATAGTTGGAGAAGTAAATTTTTGTGTCTGGACCTTATGTTAGCCCTTACTGAAGCACTCGGTGGTATCACAGAATGAGTTGGATTGGAAGGGATCTTTAAAGGTCATCTAGTCCAACCCCTCTGCAGTAAGCAGGGACATCTTTAACTAGATTAGTCTGGTCGAACTTGGCAGAGTTGTCCACTTCACCAGTCTGCACAGAGCCTTGTTTGGATTGATTTAATTTCCCTGCAGAAATGGTGAAACCTTTTTGCAGATATTTGGACCTTGTTCTGCCTCTTGCAAGCTGTGATCCACCTAGTCACCCTTGTCAACCTCAGTTGGCAGTTGTTTTGCTACTGGAGCCTTCCATAGAGGTGGTAAAGCCACAATTATTTCTGCAGGTTGATGCAGCAGACATCACATCAGTTGACAGTTGGCTTGAACCTGGGACGTTTGTATCACATGAAGACTGTTTTCTAACTGAATTCATGGATTCTGTAAAAACTGATGGCCTTACCTATTTGTCTGCTCTAAATAAATGCAACAAGGCTCATTCTGAATGTTTTCTTTATCACAGAACAATTGAGGTTGGAAGGGACCTCTGGAGGTCGTCTTGCACAACTCACTCAAGAGTTAAGTTTTAACAATACCTTTGCAAATGTGTGCATTATTGGTTATAGTAGAGTATGTAAATGGATCATATAAAACTGGCCTTGCTTATGTGCTCCAAGAAACATTTTGACATTATTGTGAATCCAATGTGGTCTAGGTGGATAATTGGACTGGCCCACCAAAGCACTTCTTGTGGGTTTTGTGCTGCAGTCAGCTATTGCCTCATTCTGAGCAGAGCTGGAAGTTTGAGACTTGTTCTGGGCCGTGAAGGCATAGTTTGCTATACAGTAATGGTACACTAAACTCTTCTTTTTGTTTTCCACAGTTTACTGCAGCTTTTTTATTAAACAGTGATTACTAAGAAAATTTAGAAAGCTTCTCCAAAAGGGATGATGATAATAAGTAACCCAGGGTTGTTCTATGCAAGTAGTTTGAAGAACTTTTTAGACACATTGCTTAACCTACTTAAAGTAAAAGTATTAGCATATGGTTTACTTTGTCCAGCTGTCTTGGGAGGGGAGCGAGGGGAGAGGATAAAGGGAAGAAGAGAGCAAAGAGGGCATTACATTGTAAAACAGAGAAGTTCTGAACTAGACTCCAGAAGAAAATGAAAATTATGAAAACCAGCTTCAGCTAGTATGAATCAAGAACTATTCAAGTTTTCATGTGCTGTCCCCTCCCTTTTTTCTTCCAAATGGATTCCAGTGAGTGGTTTTAAAATCCCTTTCCTGTGTAGCATGGAAGACTCTGAACATCTGCTTGGCTTTATTTCAGATATATTAATTTGTATGTCATAAACACAAGATATCGCTGTTAAAACATAAAGGGTAGATACATATGTGTACATTACGGGAACAAAAATGTAGTATTCTGTTCTTTAATATTCTGCCTTTTTGTAGTCTAATGAATTTCTGTTTTAAAGGCAAAAATGTCACAGGTTAAACAAGTGGGACTTTTAGCTGCTGGATGTCAGCCATGGAACAAGGATGTATGTGCTGCCAGTGGGGACAGATTTGCCTACTGTGCTACCCTCGCTGTTTATATATATCAGGTAAGATTATTTTTGTTTAACAGACTAATCTGATTTCTACATTGCTGTCTGCCTCACTCTGAACCCTTTCAATAAATCTTTCTGTGATGCTTTTGGAAGTATGATTGCTGCTGAGGTGTCTATGTAAAGCTCAATCTTCCATTCAAGATAGCGCTTCCAGACTATTTTTTCTCCTTGCTACATCTGGTGCAAAAGATTGATGTAAACTTCATATTTAAAGTTGTACATGTCAGGTATTATCCTTAAAAGACAGATTCGCAATCCAGCAGATACTTGAGATGAATGAAGTGCAGTGGTAGAAGAACAAGTTTTGAGAGAGAAATGAAGCAATTCCATGGCCTCGTTTGAAGCTGTAGAATAAAAGTAGTCTTCTGAAGTTCTTTAATTCATTGTGCAAGGTTGGGATTCAGTGGCCTACCTTTCTTTGATATGGACCAAGTTATTACTTTATTAATTTCTAAACTGCTCAGCACCATGGTCTTCTGAAGTTCACAGTTGCTATACAGCAACATCTAACAAAAAAGTAGAAGTGCTGTGATGTGGAATTTTTGGACTGAGAAATAGATCAAGAAATAAAGGATACACTTATTTTAACTTCAGGAGTTATACCTCTCGTAGGATTAAAATAAAAAAAAATAATGCGGCAGGGTTGGGGTTTGTTTTTTTTTTTCCTCAATTTTGATTTAAGAAATGAGAAGGATTTCAGATTCTGTGTTCTATTGTGTTTAACCACTTGCAGATTACTAAATGTTTGTTAACATGCCTATAAATAAAACATTTTACAATTTTATTTGAGTGCAGTTATTAATGGAATATGGTCGTTTATAAGTGACAGGAGGATAGGCTATATTATTGCCGATTGGGCTAATTGAATATTTCATCCAAGTCAAGTGTATAAGAGTTTAATTTATTAGAGATATCAGATACTGACAATTGTTAAATCCATTGTAAGTTCATCTGTAAGTGTAATGCTATTCTTCAGCCCCACAGTACTTTAAGTGAGTTTCTGCAATATGTGTTTCTAAAATTAATTTCACTTTTTATTTAGCTGGATCACCGATACAATGAATTCAAGCTCCGGGCAATTATGTCTGAGCATAAGAAGACAATCACAGCCATATCTTGGTGTCCCCACAATCGTGACATTTTTGCAAGTGCCAGTGCAGATAGCTTAGTGATTATTTGGAATGTGACTGAGCAGAAAGTTGTGGCCAAGCTGGACAATACAAAAGGTATTTCAGACATGGATATCTGTTTGATCCATACAGCTTTTTCATCCACAGGTATTGGCAGCACTTGGTATAGTAAATACTTGATAGAGTAAAATCTAAGCAGTTGGTAGGCCAGAGGATTAACAATTGCATAACAACATTCTTGTCAGACTTGTTGCGCAATACATTTTACAAAAAAAACCTAGTAGGTTTTTGTAAATTGCTCTGAACAATCTGGTAATTGGTAAATAAAGAGATTATTCTTTTTTCTAAAGTATCTGACCAAGAATTTACTTTGCTGTTGATTTCTTTTCGAGCAGGAAAAAAGCCATTTTTTTCCATCACTGTATAAAAGGATAAACAATTAAATTTTAAGCCTTGGTTTTTTTCCTACAATAAATTAACAGAAGTGAAAGCAAGTAAAATATAGCTTTCAACAGATTCAAAAATCAATTATCCATGAATCTGAAAAACTGTTTTTGTTTGAATGCCAATGCTTGTCTATCTGAATCTTCTCTCAGGACTTGAAACTACTAATAATAAAAGTCTGAGGGATTAAAAGTCTGTCTGCCACCTTTCCCTGCCCAGTTCTGATGCGTTCCCTTCAGTTAAAACCAATACCTGTAGTCAGGTACTTGCAGTCATTCTCTATCAGGTGTCCTTGACTCCCACATTTGCATTCTTGGAAAACAGGTGCAACCCAAGAACAGTCAGTATCTCAGGATCTCATAAGACATTTCAGGAGCCCTTACTCTGTTCTTTCCAGTGCACTGAGAGTATCTGTGAAAATCTTGTATGTCTTGCATGTACTGCAAAAGGAATAGGTAGGAAAAAAAGCGCACTGATTTGATCTGTTATAAAAGGAATATTGTACCAGTTTACACATGATTATAAAGACTGAAACTTAATTTTCAGTATGTTGCTGAAAAAAAGTAATTCTGTCAATGGCTACATGTGAAAGAAGTGTTATTATTTTAAACTTTTTAAAAGCTAATTTACTTTTAGGATAATATGATTAAACCTACTATTAATGCTGCTTTTAGTTTCTTTGATACTGCCATATTAAAATGTCTGAATACAAACAGTTTTGAATTTTTGGCTTGAAAAGTTTGTCCTGCTGTCATTTGTTCCTTCAGACATATATTATTAAGTTATGGGGATAATGAGGGTTGGAGATGGTAAAGTCAAAATCCTGAAAAACCTACAGTTAGGTGTTAGGCAATTGAACTAAAATTGTCATATATCCAGAACGAAGCTACCAGGAGTTAGCTTTGATTACAGAGCTAGCTTTCCAGTTTTGTCACTACACCTCTGTTATATTTGTCCCTAAATTAAATTTCACTGTGTTTTGCAAAAATGGACTTTTACAAGTTTTTTAATATTTTACCAGCTTAGTAGCAAATAGGTTACAGTAAAAAAATAATGGTGAGTGGAATTTTGAATGAATGGAAGTATTGTTTGCAGGATCAGGCTTATCCTCTTTTCATGTGTGATTGTCTTTGGAGCTAAAGAAGCGTAGGTATCCTAAAATACAGCCCATCAAAGTAACATTGAAATAATGTGGGAAATAATTCTACTTCTGCTTATGAATATGTGTAGTTTACTTTTATACAGTAAGATATTCAAACAGTTGTCTACATTTCAGTCTAATCATTTCTATGTACACTAAATATTTCTGCAGTTTTTCCAGACAATTGCTGATACTGGGTGAAGTAGAATAACGCTGAATTTCATGTGCTGGTTCTTACAAGGTTTACCTGTATGTTTCAGGAATTCCTGCATCACTTAGCTGGTGCTGGAATGCAGGAGATGCAGTTGCATTTGTGTCCCACAGAGGTCCTTTGTACATTTGGACTATCTCAGGACCTGACAGCGGGGTCACCGTACATAGAGAAGCACATAGCTTCTTGTCAGATATCAGTCTGTTTAGATGGCATCCAAAGAAAAAAGGAAAAGTAGTCTTTGGACATACTGATGGAAGCCTGTCTATTTTTCAGCCAGGTAAAAACTGATATGGTAAAATACTTATTTTTACATATATGTAGCTCTTGTCTCTATATGCATGTAATTCTGCACTTTTTTCATTCAGGCTTTGTAATTTAGGTACATGTATAAAATCTGTTATTAGCTCGTAGCGTTCTTACTCTTTCTTAGATAAAGTGTGTAGAGCATTTCCTTTGTATCTCCTCCCTTTTGTGACCAAAATAACACTGCAATTTTCCACAAGTACAATGAACTTTTTTTTTAGGGAATGGTGACAGATACGTTGTTCTACTGGACTATATTTCCCAGCAAGTTCATTCTTTTGAATGGGCTGACTTGAATGTTTTCCTTAGTCCCTTACATTTGTTCTAAAGTCCTCTGCTTTGTATTTGAGAGTCCTCTGCACTTTTGTGGGTAGAATGTCATGTCACACTTTGTATTATCTTCATGATTCTGTTTTGTCAAAGACTATGTGGGAAAATACTTACCTCTTTCCATCTAAAATCCAACAAGCACATTTGTGCATACTTTATAAATTATACAGCACTCTTCTAATGAAGATGTCTTGTTGATAAGCTCATTTGAAGCTAAAATTTAGCGCTCTTTCATACATAGTTTTCTGCAAAGACAAATATCTGTATTGGATGGACTACTTTTTTCCTCCAGTAAAAATTGATTTTCAACTTTGGAAAAATTGTTCTTTATAAAAAAAAATGCAGTAATTTTACATAGTGTTATGCTTCAACAGCCATGCAAAATTTATTCCACTTTGGTTCACTCTAATAAATTGTCACTCAGGACATCACAGAAAATAGATTTCCTTGCTTATGTAGTACTGACTGAATTAATATTGGCATTGGGAGAAGAAAATCTATTTTAATATAACCTCTAAATATGTATCAAACAGACTTTTCATGAAGTTTGCCTAGAATAATTTTAATAAGAAAATATAAGTAATAGGAAATGGATTTACAATGTCAAAATTATGTTCTGCAAATGTAATATTGACTAAAGAATACATCAGCAGTGACAGTTTTGTGTGTTCCACAACTGAAGTTGCTATAAAAATTTGTTTATTAAAAGTTATTCTTTACTGCATCAGCTTGAAATTGAGTTTAGATTATCAAAAAATTTTGCCTGTCTTTGTATTTAGGATTCTTTTTGTTATTATTGTATAAGATATCCTACTAAACATTATTTTGAGAGAACTTGAACATACATGAGTTCCTTTTAATGGCTTGAAAGGTCAATGTGATTGACTTGTTGAAGACTCTAGTCTTTCCATTTAAGTGTGAGTAGCTGCCATGTAATTAGCAGACTACACAACTTTTTCATTATCTATTTATTTTTTTCTCTTGTGCTGTATTTCTTACTAACTCCAGACTGTCTGTTAATGTAGCTGAACATTTAGTGTGAAGAAAAAGTATGCAAGGATATATTCTTAAATACAGTGCAGTCATACAGAGCCAAATATTCTGAACTACTTACTTTTTATTTGTACTCAAAGTAAACACAGCTCACTTAACATGACCTGTGACTCAGTTGCACGATTCAGAATGCTGATGTCTTCTTTTAATAGAAAATATAATTTAAGAGTTATGGTTTCCATGAGCTTTGCTTCTGGACTCTTCCGTGAAGCACAGGTAAAACTGAATAGCTCTTAGATACCCATAGTCTCTCCCCAGTTGATTGTGCTTTCTCAAGACTGAAGTGCTTGAACGCAACTGGCTTTGATCACTCGAGGAGCCTCTGCCTTTAGTTTGGGTAAAGCTAACTGAAGAAACATAGTTCTGCTTTGCTGTCAGTTCTTGGTTTTCATTTGAATATTTATTTTCATTCAACAAAAACCCAACTGAAACGTAAGCAGAGGTCATTGCTAAAGAAAGTGGGATTCTCAAAGGTTTTGGGACATTTAAAGGAGTTATCTGATGATGTTATTCCTGTTATTATTCCTGACACTTCAAAAGAGAGAACTGCACCTTTGCAGTTTTATTATGTACAAACATAAATGGAATGGAGAAATCAGTTTATGCTATTAATTGTTGTGCAGTCTTAAATTATTTCCACCATTTCTGTTGTTTGATTTAAAAGGCTGCCCTAGATATAATATTCTTTGATAGCATTTTCCGTAGAAAATCATAATGAGTTATTTTAATATTCAGAATGTTCCCCAGTGAACAAAAACTTTTAAATATTTTTTTTTAGTATGTATAAGAATAGACTTTGTTTCACATCAATCATTAAGTACTATAGATAGGTCTTGGAATCATATGACAAAATAACTGTATTCTTCATTATCAAAATTTAAAATTAGATTAAAAACTGAATAATTGAAGATGTCAATTCCTTATTCCTAGCAAAGAGGTATGGAACTAATTTTTTTTTTTTAATATAAGTTCACAACTTCAGAAATACAGGTTTATGTTGTTCCTTATTCATTAGGACTGTACACTATCTTAGAAAAGTAAGAGCCAGCTCTCTGTGAAAACAAAAAATGAGAAATGACAATGGTGTTGAAAATTGTGGTTCTCGATAACGTGGATACCAGGTGAAATAAGTCTTCTGTTTTGTGGGTGTCAAAATAAATAGTTAGTGGCCTGTTCTGGCTTCAAAATTCATGAACACTTCATAATTGCATACATAGTTATGAAAAGGAAACAAATCTAAATGCAATTGGTCATAAAAAATTTTTTTTACAGTCATACTGCTTTTATTTTGCCTCTATTTGCTACGGCACACGGATTTTCTTGAACAACTTTTGTTTTAGGCGGTGAGGTAGGCCTTTACTCATGGAAATTGTTAGGTCAATGTATATGATTTAGTATATTTTTCCTTAGTATAAAATTACAATAATAAAACTGACAGCTGTTTGTATTTCTGCTGTATTAAAAACAAAGTTGCGTCTGATGAGCCAGAACTACTTTAAGTGAAATATTACGAAGCCAGCTTCATTGATTTCACGGGTGCAGACAGTCGAGCAGCCTCCTAAAAAATTCAGGGAGAGATAAAAATGACATTCGCAAACCTTGTAACTATTGAAGTGATATACTTGATTTGATTTTGAAACAATCTGCTTTTTCTTGTGCTCTTAAAGGTTCTAAAAATCAGAAGCATGTCTTAAGACCAGAATCTCTTGAAGGAACAGATGAAGAGGATCCAGTTACAGCGCTGGAGTGGGACCCTTTGTCAACCGACTACCTTCTTGTTGCTAATTTACATAATGGTATTCGACTAGTTGATTCTGAATCTCTGTCCTGTGTCACAACTTTTCGTTTTCCTAGTGCAGCAGCATCTGTTCAGTGTTTAGCCTGGGTTTCTAGTGCACCCGGAATGTTTATAACTGGAGGTAAGCCTTTTATTACCTGATTTATATAAAGATAATAAATACAGAGCTGAGTCTTCAAAACTGATACTTCAAGTCTGATCTTTCATTTTCTTAACATTTCTACAAAAAAAAGCATACATGCATTATACAAAAAAATACGTAGAACTGTAGAAAAGAACAGAAAACTACACTGAGCAGATTTTACTTATTTTGTAATGCTGGATACATAAGCAACTGACTTTAAACTATTTTTTGTACTAAATAATATTTTCCTCATGCACACTTTAGCCACAAATATAAGAGTTACCTTGGGAATAGGAATAAAAATGCATTGTCCTCCTGGATGTCACTTCTTGATTCCCTGCTTTTCTTGCTCTAATTTCAGAAGAATTAAAAAAAAAAAAATCTATTTCTTGCCTCTTTTCTACACCATAGATGTTACTGCTCAGGTTGAACTAAGGTGTAAGGAAAGTTAGACTGTGAGAGTATTTTATAATGAGAGGCTCCATAGAATTTTTCTACTGAAGTTTAAATAACTAATGTTAACAATTATTGTTGTTAATAGTGTTGTTACGATGAAGAAGACAGTGCCTGCTTATAAACTTCTCCTTAGGATTCTAAGTTTAATTCATTGTTGTTTTTTTGCCTGAATCAGTCCTTAAACTATATACCACTGTGTACAGTAAAAAAAAGTAAATGAAAAAAAAATGTTTATGTATGGTTTGTTGTTTTTGTTTAAACCTCAGATTCTCAGGTTGGTGTGTTACGTATTTGGAATGTTTCACGTACAACACCTATAGATAATTTTAAATTGAAGAAAACTGGTTTCCATGGTTTGCATGTGCTAAGTTCTCCTCCAAAGAAAAAACGTAAGTGTAATTTTGATTGTTATTCATTGCAATGGCTGCAAGTTAAGAAAATATTGTTTGTGAATCTTGTTATATCTGAGTTGATCTCTGTAAGGTTGTGTTGGCTCTCTAGTGCTGAATTAAACAAAATACCCTCTGGTGCCAGTGGACTAGGTGGAAGTGTAAAGGTTCAAGCACTTTGTAAGATCCTTCTCTATTTAGGCGGGACTTCTCCATTTCTTTTGGTTTTGATCTCATTGGAATACAAAACATTTCACTCGCTATAATTATTACTTAATATTAAATGAAAAAATAAAATATAATCTTATTTGTCAATATCTTTTGCTTTATTTTGTTAAGCACGTTCATCACAGTATCCTACTAAAAATCACCATACATCCTCAACAAGTGAGGCAGTTCCTCCTCCAACTTTAACTCAAAACCAAGCATTTTCACTTCCTCCTGGTCATGCTGTCTGTTGCTTCATGGACGGTGGAGTGGGGCTTTATGACATGGGAGCCAGAAAGTGGGATTTCCTGAGAGATATGGTAGGTTTCGTCTCCATCTTTGGAATGAGATTTATTTTTTTTTTGCTTATATACTTTCTTTTAATAGCAAAAGCTCTTTGCAGTACTGTTAAACAGTTTCTATCATTTAAGAGTTTTAAATTTCTAGGAAACACAAGGACGGTTCTGAAGTTGAAAGTAATTCTTTATTGCAAATGACTGAGTCCTGCCATAAGTATTCTGGCAGTTTGTTTTCATCCAGAAATAAAGATTTAAGGACTTGTGTTCTCGGGTTTTTTAACTGAAAATTTAATTTGATGGCATTCTCAGAAATAGTATCTGGATGGTTTTCTGTAATTCAGAATGAAAGTTCAAGTCAAATCAGAGAGAAAAATATATGCAAGTCAGATGGTGAAGTCACTCAGTTTAAAAGGACAAAGACTGAATTATTAAATCATCTTTGAGTTTAACACATATTAGACGAGATTATTCTTCAATGGGCTTTTGGTTATTCTTCAGGATTTTTCTCTTTTCCTCCTTCCACATTCACTTTTCATTGGAAAAACTTAAATAATTTTCGGCTGTACTCCCATACATGTTTGAATAGAGGCTGCTGGTTGGCGTTCTTTTTTCATTTTTAGGGCCCTGTCTTTGCATTACCTGTTATTTCAGGGCAGAATTTTTGTCATTGATAGTGATCTGAAGGGAGAAGTGTTATAGTCCAAGCTATTTTATGACTTTTAGTTTTGAATCTGAGCCATTGCATAATGGATTTTTGGAACTCATAATTGACCTGACAGGTTATAATACAATGTATTTTAGAGTTTGATCTAGAGTTGGACTTCTGAAAAAAAATCAAATGTAATAAAAATGGATTAAATATTTGTTTCATTTAAGGGACATGTTGAGACCATCTTTGATTGCAAATTCAAACCTGATAACCCTGATCTTCTTGCTACAGCTTCATTTGATGGCACAATAAAAGTTTGGGACATAAATACTTTAACAGCGGTTTACACATCTCCTGGTAATGAGGGGGTTATTTATTCCCTTTCTTGGGCTCCAGGTAAGAATATTTTGCTTTAGGTCTAAATATTCTTTGAATTAGCATTGACCTGCGGAATTTTTGTTATGAAAGAGTTATAGATAGAAGGATATCTCGCAAGCTTTAAACATAACTGAACTATTACCTTGAACCTGCCAAATACAATCCTTTAGACCTTGTTGAGTCTTACCCTTGTGAGGAATGATCTCAGTATTTCATACTGACTCAGGAGGGAGGAAAGTGCTGAGAACCTCTCTAGCATTACATGATGCAACTATGAAAAGGCTTTCTTTGCATGGGAAGCTGCTACTTCAAGGAATTCAGATTCTATTTTGAGCTGAAAAAGTGGAGCACGTGTGTTTAGTTCTTTATCTTCCTTTTCCATGTAAGATTCTAATCCCTAACGAGCTCTGCTTTTGCTTTATTAGACTATGGTATACCTTTTCTGCAAAGCATCTACTTTTTCTTAGAGAAGTCATTGAAGTGGGAAATTTTCATTTTAAAACTGTTCTGCAACCCACTTAGGTGAACTTGGGAGTACATTCTGATAGTTGCTAATATCAATAGTTGATGGTAGGAAGGCTTTCTTATTGTGTTCTATTTCTTTGGACAGCAGATGCATATTTTTTTTAAAGTCTAAATAATTCAGTTCACTGCCTTTTTCTCCCATGTTTTTAAACTCTAAGAAACAGTAGCTAACAAGAGAAAAAAGTTCTGATGGGAAGCTTAATGTAGTCTGTGTATGTGAAATTAATTTGCATTTTTTCATTTCAGAGAGTCTCTTGCACCTTATTCGTTCTCACAGATAATTTATCTGGCTCTGTGGAAAATATGACAATATGAAATATGTTTTTTTCTTTTTTTGTTATTTTGTTTTGAAATTTAAATCTAACTTGTAGTGATTAGAGTTGTTCGTTCACTGGGGGAGGGGATGCTTTTCAAGTTTTATATTCTGGGGTGGGTTTTTTGTTGTTTTTTTTTTTAAAAAAGTATATTTAAGGTAGTTAAAAGCACCTGCTTCAGCTTCCATTCCTTATCATCCTGTCCAAAAATTCCTGTCCATGCCAGATAGAACTTTTTGTGCTTCTTTCACATGCCTTAGTCCTAGAGAGTTCCTCTTTGCCTTGTACCTTATTCCTAATATATAATCCAGTGCCTGCCACCACGTTTTTTTTTCTTATCATTCTCCTACCTGATTCTCTTTCAGTCTTGTTTATGTACCTTTCTAGACTCCTCCTGCATAGACTGCCTTTTCTGCCTCTGAAGTGTGGTGTAAAATAACAGTCAAAATTTTATATAAATGTGCCATGTAGCTACTTAAGAAACATATAGCTGTATTGGGATAGGAGGTCGCTGTGTTGAGGGGAATTTGGATGCTTTTGGATTAGGCCTGAATTTAATTTTCAGATTCTCACTGTGGAGTCATATATTCAGATTTTCTGCCCTGTGGAGTGTGGTTACAGATTCAGATGGTTTTAAATGCTGTCGTGGTGCAATATTAAGAAAACAAAGTACTGTTCTTAGTAAGTAGGGAGCTTTAAAAGAAAATCCTCTGGTTGCTACAACTTTAAGCTTGAAACACTGAGAATGTATCTCTCTGTCAGTTTGAGTCATATGTACTACTTTCTTGTCACCTTAAGACTTTCAGCAGGCATTGAGAGTGCTTTTTACAACAGTGCAACTTTCATTTTGCCCTTTGCTCATAATAGCAGGTCAGGCTTTGTTGAAATTGGTATTTGTGACTTAGTATGAAATGCTGGCCTTAAACTGTGAAAAACTCTTGTGAGTCATTGATGTCTTCTGTTCATAGTACGTTTCTTGAATTTAAAGTAGAAACACTTAAGTAGGTCTTATATTTATTGTGAGATCTTACAAATATCTTTCTCTAAAGGAGATCTGAACTGCATAGCAGGTGCAACATCCCGAAATGGTGGCTTCATCTGGGATGTACTAAAAGGCAAAATGATAACCAGATTCAGTGAGGTAAGATGAGATTACTTTTTTTTTATCTGTATGGAATGTTAGTCATACCCTCTAGTGTCAACACAGAAAGATGGATCGAAATTCATACCTTTTGAACAGGTTCTATAATATAAAAATCTACAGAAAAAATTACGTGTATGCCAGTTTATCTCTGAGGCAGAAGTGTTTTTACTTCCACAGACTGAGTTTGTGACATGAGAAGGATAAAACATCAGATGGTCTCCATTTTCGTAAAATCAGTTCTGTAGTGATACACAGCAAAAGCATAGCTGATTCTTTTTAAAATGTGTAGCCATATAAGGACATATAGACTTTAAACTGGTTATCAAAATATAAAATTATGTTCTGTATTTTCAGATGTAAGGCCCAGGAACAATTTTCAGTCCTTGAGGTCTAGACCAATAGACCTCAATTTCACAGCACACTAAACAGTGTGTCTTATTTCGAACCTTGCCTGGGATTACCTGAAATCTATGCAGGCATTTGCAAGTTCTGAAACAGTAGCATACTTGTTACTGGGAGAAGGAGCTATTTAATACTATGTTGTAGTATTCCACACAATAGTGTATTTTGTGGTTTTTTGCTTGTATAGCTGTAATCTTCAGATTATACAGACATAATTAACTGTGGCATCTGCATCAGAAGACAAGAGATGCTCTTTAAGAAGTCAGAAAAGGACGGAGGCAGGAGAAAACAAATATACATATGTACATTCAGGAGTTCCCAAATTCTAGGACTCATAAGATTTGCACTTGTGCTACTAAACTTCTTTTTTCAAACACCTGTCCTGATACACTTCCCAATTAACTTTTTGTGTACCATAATTATTCATGCCCACCGACTTCATTGTTCCAACAAGTAGCTAAACTTTATTCAAGCTTCTGGTTTATTTAGTTATGGGTTGCTCATTCTTCAACTTGACCCACTTTTTTCTCTTGGATCCTGGAAAGTATGGTGGTTTTACTGTCTCTTCTCAGTCTCAGGTTTTTGGACTTGTATTCTCTAATATCCCAGCTGTATTTGGGTCTCATAATCAGTTTTGTACAGTATACTTTACTGGGAGAAAAGGGCTGAAGCCCACAGGAGAATAAAATAAAAAAAGGTGAGTCAATAGATGAGAAAAAAAGGGGTGAATTATTTCTTATTGATAGGTATTTTGCATTTTTTGAAGCATGGAAAGAATGGAATCTTCTGCATTGCCTGGAGTCATAAAGATTCCAAAAGAATAGCAACCTGCAGCAGTGATGGATTTTGGTGAGTGTTATTGGAAGAAAAAAAAGTGCTAAATGCAGTTCTCAAGTCAGTGAACTTTGACTGTACTAGCAGTGACTAGTTTTAAAACTTTTCTTACTGGACAAAACTTGGATTATATTAATCTCTTGTATTTGTTAAGATATATTTTTCATGATTTTAAGAAAAAAAAATAAAGAAATGCTTGCAAAAGGAATAGTGTCTAAGACACTCCAGTAGTGAAACTCAATATTAATTTTTATTTTGTCAAGAATATTCTTTGAGGTTTTCTATCTATAGATATGAGGGATGCTTTTCAAAAGCTGTGCCACTTTAGTTGTCCTTCTCTTTTTATTTTTTTTTGAAGTTTGATATTTTAAAGACTAGAAGTCACAATTTTAGAACAAAGTAATTGCAATTGTACTATTGCAAGAATATAATAGCTTATTCGTAAAAACTTGTAAAAGCCCATTGAGAGCAATTTTGCATATATTGTGTTTCAGTACATTTTTTTAATCCTTGCTCATTCCTTTCCTTTGCTACTTATGTTATATCAGCTCAAACATGATGAACATGAATTTTAGAAAACAATTGCGTTTTTTTCCAATTATTTTTTTTAAAATCCCTAAACATCTATTTATACCTTAAAGTCATAGGTACAACTTAAATTCTGGGCTATGAAGACCCCTTCAGGGAGGGAGATACCACAGTGAACATCTTTACAGCCTCTCTGAAGGATCATGGACTCTGAAGCCCAGTTAAATATTCTGTTGGAGATTGTATAGTGAGCCTTGTAGTTGACAGGCTGTAGGAGTAAAGATTTCTCATATTCCTTCATGGTTTCTTGCTATCTGGCTTACTTGCTCAGAGTCAAACATACTTTTGCAGATCCCACTCAGAATGCTTTGTTTTTTCCTCATCATATTATATTGTAATTGATTTCAGTATTATTCGAACCATTGATGGCAAGATTCTTCACAAATACAGACATCCAGCTGCAGTGTTTGGCTGTGATTGGAGTCAAAACAATAAGTAAGTAAAAATTAACCCGAAGATTTGATAATATTTAGTATTTAAATTGATGTCCAATAAAGTAACACAAATTTATTTAGAATGCAATATTTACTGTGATATTAGAGCACTGATATTGTTTTTGTTCCACAGTGGGATATGTCTGTAGCAGCTCTATATGCCCAGTAGTGTATTTCATTGCCTAGCATGAACTTAGTTAACTTTCAGAAGAAGATCTTTTAATTTTGATGAGAAAAAAAAAAAATTTCTACCTGAATATATAATGGAGGAAAAAAAGCAGACATTGAATGTGAGGAAATAGAGGTTCAGGCTGGCTTCCTTTTAATAACTACTAAGTTGAAGATGCAGCAAGCAACTAAATATACTGTGGTATAAGTTAATTTTGCAGATAAATCCTAATAACATGAAAACTTTTTGTTAAAAATCAATTATACAGTAATTCAATATACTAATAATTGTGTCTTGGGTGCTTGGTCAGACTGTAGTGCAAATGGCATTCCCGGTTGGAACTAACAGATCTTGATCTTTTTTTTTAGTATATTTAATTGGGTTATCAATAATTATACCATGAAGAGACAAAGGAGAAGCAAAAATAGACTATTTTTTGAAGTAAATTTCAAAATACACATCACGTTTGTTTTTTAAATAAAAAAACATAAGTCCTTCTGATGATCCTTGTGACCTAGGATTTTACTGTTTTTGTTTTGCAGAGATATGATAGCTACTGGTTGTGAGGATAAAAATGTCCGAGTTTACTACTTGGCGACCAGCTCTGATCAGCCACTGAAGGTTTTTACAGGGCACACTGCAAAGGTGTTTCATGTACGGTGGTCTCCTCTGAGAGAAGGAATCCTCTGCAGTGGCTCTGATGATGGGTGCGTATTTCTGAACTATTATAAAACTTAGAACCTCAAGCAGGACTGTTAAACTTAAGATCTTTAGCTGTACTGGTGCTAGCACCTTCAAAAATCCTGTGAGTAATATAATAATCTAAATCCCGTCTTGTTAAGATTCAGATTGTAGCTCTACTGGTCGCTTAGCACAGTACCTATAATTGCCACAAGTGCTGTAGCAGTGCAGCTTCCCAAGTGCTTCCCCAAGCAGTGACTGACACCTGTTACTCCCAGGACTGATGAAAGGAACATGCCACAAGCTTACCTTATGTCCTTTTCCAGTACTGTTCGAATATGGGATTATACACAGGATGCCTGTATAAATGTTCTGAGTGGACATACAGCTCCAGTACGGGGACTGATGTGGAATCCTGAAATTCCTTACCTTCTAATATCCGGCAGTTGGGACTATACAATTCGAGTCTGGGATACGAGAGATGGAACATGTTTGGACACAGTTTGTGATCATGGTGCAGATGTATATGGTAACATTTTTAAATTTTATTTCTGCATTGAAATGTATTTTAAAATATTTTAAAGGGTATAAAATAATTTAATTGATCTGGTTATTTGGTAAACTTAATTGTTTGACTACGTTTCTAAATGCCCTCTCTGCTAGGATTAACATGTCATCCTAGTCGTCCGTTTACCATGGCGTCTTGCTCTCGTGACTCCACTGTGAGACTCTGGTCATTGACACCTTTTATAAACCCTCTACAAATAAGTATTTTGGCAGATAGATGTTGGGATGAGATTATTGGTAATACAGGTAAGTAAATTGTACATACGATTGTTTTAATTTTCTGTATGTTACTACACTCTTTTGGGTTTCTTTACTTTTTTTTCTTGGTTTTTTTTTTTAATCTTCATGTTTAAATCATTGTGTGTGTTAGATCGTGCTGTGGAATCTGGTGCTCCTCCTTTACTGTGTGGCAAAGTTTCCAGGGATATTAAACAAGAAGTGGAGAAAATGACAGGAAATCCTCGAGGAAAAAAACTAAGATGGTTTTCAGAATGTTTTTCGGTAAGTATTCTTCAAACTTAAGGATGTTGTCAGTATGTATGACTTTCTTTTCTGGTCTCAAAACCAGAAATTTATTTCTTCTCAACTATTTCTTTTTCTTAAAGGGAGTTCAAAAAAAAAAGCACAAATTAATTCTGTCTATTCACAGTTCTACATGTAAAAATGTCCATAACTGAATTGTTTCAGTTGTGAACACCAATTTTTCACTAAGTGAAATAAGCGGAATAATTTAAATTTCCATAGAAAAGATCAGATTTTACAAGAATTTTGTGTTGAAGAAAATGATATGGTTTTTATCAAACTTCATTGCAGTTTTTAATTTTAATCCATCAAAGGAACACCCTCATTACAGATGAGGTTTGAACTGCCCAAGCATCAGTGCCAACGCTGCTGTGTTACCTTCTAGCAGCTGTAGATCTGGATCACCCATTCCCTAGTGTCACCCTATTGCATTTGCTCCATTGCACAGTAGTACTTCCTATAAGTTGCTGCAGCCTCTCTGTGTAATTGAGTTAAAAATATAAACGACCGAGTCCCTGTGAGTTCTTACCTGTGTAGGGGCTGAACTTGAGGTAGGACAAGGACAAAAAATGACCTGGAACTCCACCTTGTGTCAAGCACTTTTGTAATTTAAGTCAGGACAGTGATTTACAAAGACCTTGTTTATCCAAAATATTTGGTTTGATTTCTGCTAAACTGAACTGAGTGATTTAGAAATGCTGAAAAAATCTTCCTCAGTTACAAATCTTGAAATTTGCTGTTTTATTAAACATATATTTTAATGGAATTCCTTGTTTTACAGAAGTTATAATTTTTTTTGATCAACTGTGTTCAGTGCTTTTTGAGTCCAGAAAATAGAATTGTGCTTAAACTATGGGGAGTCGAGTAAGAGCTCTAAAGGATTAAGAAAAGAGGGAATAGTATTGGGTTTTTGTTATTTATTTTATTTTTTTTTCTTTTAGTAGGATCTTCTGGTTTTTAACAGCTCAGAAATAATTGGGCTTCTAGACTTCTAACCCTGTTATTCTCAGAAAAGCTACTTGAGGTCGACGGGTTAACGATTTTTTTTAAAGCTTTTAATTCCTCACTCTCTTCTCGACCTCATTCAATGTTAAATCATTGTCCTAGTTCTACAGAAGGCTTGATTCAAATGTTAGACAAATTAAAAAAATGCTTAAAATTTAAGAAGATTCACCTTGTTGGCTTGCACGATTTTGTGCATGTACAGTTATACCATATGTGTCCTTTTTAAGATTTAATATTGGAATGGTAAACCAGATTGCAGCAACAGAGCCTCGAAGTTATTTTTTTATCTTGGCCCAACCTTTGCTTTATAGAAAATGATAAACAAGTACTGGGGCAGCTCCTGCATCCCAGCAGCTGCTGTTTTCTGGCAGCAGTAGCCACCAGGTCGCCTGCATATTCTTCTATGAGCAAAAGGGAAAACTCCAGTGGTGAGCCCTCAGCTACACCCACACACAATCAAATACTTAGGTTCATGGATCTTACTGTATCTTCACAGTCTTCAAGAAGACTCACGTTGAACCGGGGGAGGTTTAGATTGGATATTAGGAGAAAATTCTTTAATGAAAGAGTGGTGAGGTATTGGAACAGGCTGCCCAGGGAGGTGATGGAGTCACCATCCCTGGAGGTGTTCAAAAATGTGTAAACATGGCACTGCAGCATATAGTTTAGGAGTTGTGGTAGTATTGGGTTGACAGTTGGACCAGATGATCTTAGAGATCTTTTCCAACCTTAATGATTCTATGATTCTAAGACTGAAGGGGTTGTAGTATCTTGAACTGATTCATGTCTTCATAGTAAACCTTCTCATATTGAAATGGTCTGAAATTTTATTTCTTGCAATTGACTGATAAATGTTTTCCAGTGGCTTTATAAGTTCAACTGATACAACTCTTCCTGAACATTTTTAGCCTCCAGGAGGCAGCAAAAATTTATGGGATTTGGTTGCTGTAATAAAAGGACAGGACGACAGTTTGCTTCCACAGAACTACTGCAAAGGAATTATGCATATGAAACATCTCATTAGATTTAGAATGGTAAGTGAAACATAAACGATATGTGAAAATCGTGGTTAATCCGTATAGTATTTCACTCTTTAAAAATAACATTTAATGCTTTACAGAAGAGTCACAATTTATTTAATGTCCAAAGATACTTGTGCAATATCAGTCCTCTGTGCAGTACTAATCTGTTGGAACAACACCACCTAGCTACGTCTGCATGACTTCATGCATACTCAGTGCGAGGTTACAGTTACTAACTAGTGAAGAAGTTTTCAAAATAATGAGAAGAAATTGCAAAGCAAGCATAGCTACAGCTTGTGCTATGAAGCCAGTTTGCCTTCCCTATTATTTACATTGTCCAGTAAGGGCAAATTTGGTTGTATAAACATGAAGTTTATATTTCTGTTCAGATACAGGGATGTGGGAATTCATGTCCGAAAGTGGAGGAGAGTCTGCAGGAATGTGCTTTGTAGCAGATTGGAAGACGGAGTAGACAGACAAGAACCTGTCATTAATGCAGATATGCAGCTGAAGAGTGACTCAGACGTGAATGTGAAATTCAACTCCTAGGCCATAAATTTATTAGTAACTGCGTATATGAGTAGGCAACCAGACATATAATTTGTGCAGAATGTGGGGATACGTGATTCTGTTGGGGACTTAGGGATACTAAAGAATCCCATACTCTGGGTTGGAAATAGAGGAAAGACTATCTATAGGTATGGATCAGGAAACGTATAATTCCCCACTTGCCACCCCAAGGGCTTGAACGCCTGCCTGTATCGCTTGTTGTTTGCTCTTGCAGGCTGTCTCTTCTGCAAAACCAGACTCCTACAGTGCCCTACAGTGTAGTACTATAGTGTCCTACAAACTGTGTGACTCTAAAGTGAAGGAAAGGTTTATTTATTGGTAATGTTAACTGGAATAATAGCAGCTGCTCTGCTAATGTTATGAAGCTGTGTGTGTCTGTCTCCAAAACTTCGTTTTCTCAGCCAGTTAGCCTGAGAAGAAGACATTAATTCTTGACTCATGCAATGCAAGCAATCTGTTTTTCCCTGCAACATTATTTAATGCATTTATAACTTGGGTGACCTAGAATAACTACTGTAGTTTCTGATCATTCTGTTGATCTGAATTAAGCATTCACATTGGTTAAAAGCATTTTTTTCCCTTTTTGCTGGCTCAGAATCTTGCTTGAGAGCTTTGAGAGTAAATACAGTTAGGGTGATGCTGGCTGCTTGTGTATAGCTGCTAATACCATTTTTTTTCATTAGGAAGGTGGACAATAGCATTGCAGCATGTACACATTTGAGGATGAAGTAGGAACCTACTTCAAGTGTGTGGTTTTCTTCTATTTCTAGCAGAGAGAATACATTGGAGACTCTGGCATGAAAATGATAAAAAAGATAGATGTGCCAAGTAAAAAAAGTAACATAGTTTACATATCCTTTGCCTTCTGTAGCAGCTGCCAGTGGTCTACATTGTAGTGTACTTTGGTGAAGAGTGTTCTAAATTTGTTCTATATCCTCTGTGTATTATATAGCCATGAACAGCCAAACGCTGGTTCACATGAATTGATGATAGACTGAGAATTCCTGAAATATAAATTGAAGCTCTTTTTGCCTTTACCTGCCCTTTAAATGTTAAATATGATTCTGTTGCAGCTTGTTTCTGAAACTCTGCAAGATGGAGAAATTTGTCTTATCTCTTCAACTAATATGAAAATCGTAGTAGTTGGGAATATAAATCATTTACTGGGCATAAGATTAATGGAGTATGACAGTTCAGGACACAGGTTGAGCCTACTGTCTTAATGTTTTCTTTATGTGGGCATCATTATAATGGCAATAAGTACAATTTCCAGCTCTGGTTTATGTTCACAAACAATTTTTTGAAGCTAATTGAAGAAAATGTATGTGTGCAACAAAATACTAAGCCAGTTACTTTAACAATGTAAATAGTTCACTGCAATCTTATTTTAATCTCTCACAATTAGTCTTTTCTCAAACGAATTTTTTTCTTAAATGACAGCCTTTATATTCCGCTGTAAAGTTTGACACTAATTTAGTCTTAAGAAAACTTGTTTTCATCACAGAAAACTATACTTTTTAAAAACCTTTTTTTTAATTTTTCTCTTTTTCCCCCCTCAGTCCAAGGCACAAGAACTGACAACAGTAAAAATGTCCAAGTTTGGAGGTGGCATTGGTGCACCAAGCAAAGAGGACAGGCTTAAAGAAGCTGCAGAAATACATTTAAGATTAGGACAAATTCAGCGATATTGTGAACTAATGGTAGAACTTGGAGAGGTAAAATATCAGAATATTATTGAAGAACAATAAAATATAAAGGATTCTGAAAACCAGCTGCCCTAGCAAAGATGGAGAAACAACAAAATGAGTCACAAGTCCAGAAAAGAGTAATCTTGCTCCAGTTACATTATTTTTAAAATACGCAGTCTAATGCATAGATCATTCCTTATTTAACTTCTTGACAATGTTATTTTTAATGAAAGAAATGTGGAACTAGTTAAAAGTACAGCTGTTTCTTAAAAGAAAATGGTCAGGTTAAATATATTGCTGCTTTCTTCTAGTGGGACAAAGCGCTCTCAGTTGCACCTGGTGTATCGATGAAATACTGGAAGAAGTTAATGCAAAGGTAAAGTAATAAAATTATGAAGCTGATTTGTAGCTTCTGTCCACAGAAGGACACAGACAAGTAGGAAGGATGGATACGAATATCAGTTATAGTTGGCTTTTGTTACAGCATTCTAGTAGTGTTACTTATTGTTCAGTAAGCTGATAGGTGGAACTGTGGAGTATTTCAACACCAATTTTGTGTACAGGAGCCAGAGGATTGAACATGAATTGCAAGTTTAACTAGAAACACTTTGGTGCACTATCCACAGTTTCTAAGTCTTCTGAGGTCTGGGAAGGCAAATGAGTTTCAGTGAATTTTTATGTGGCTTTATCTAACACCTACACAGTAGAGATAAGTTTATCGATCAATTATACATGTAGATGTTTGTTTGTTTGTTTGTTTAATTAGGAGAGCTGATCAGTTAATTCAGGAAGAAAATGATGACGTCATCCCATACTGTATAGCTGTCGGAGATGTGAAGAAACTAGTTTCTTTCTTTACTTCAAGAGGCCAGCTTAAAGAAGCTCTTCTTGTTGCACAGGTATTTTTACATGTAACAGTGTGGGAGATTTATTTGGCTATTTGGTTCTAACTCTGAAGATGACAAACATACTTAAAGGGCTAGCTCAGTATTGCAAAATGGCTAAATAATGATACCCTACTCTTTCATATTATATTGATCAGTTTTATGAAGAAATCATAGAAATATATCTCATGTTTACAGATTTTAAGCCTGATTCTTTTAAATTGCGATCAAATGCCCATAATGAAAACCTGATATATTCATTTTTGTTTGAAGTAGAAAATTAACCCGATTTTTTTAGCAGTCGGTGTTACCCTTAACATCAAAGACATGTAGGATTGTTCTTCCATTTCTACTGAGCTGTTGGTTATACTACTTCCTATAGAATCTTTGGGTGAAACTGCTCAGTTGGAGTAGTAGTCAATATAGGAAATCAGACTTTCAAATTAATGCAAAAAACATGGTACAAGAGCATGTATGTCTCTCCTGCTTCCTAATGTAAACACAAGTTAGAGGGGCCACAAAATGTGAGATTGATAATTTATTTCAGTCTTTCTCACCATTCCCATATTCATTTTGAGTGATTTCTGCACATTAGTATAGTTTGTTAAATAAGCTGTCAAGCTTTGTCCCGTGTATATTACCTCATGCCTACCTGTCCTTGAACCTTCAGTTCCCTCAGAGATAAGAACTTTATAATGCACATAACTTTGTCCTTTAGAAATTATCTATCTGTGTGTTGCTATTCTTCTAATAGTAGCTGACGGGAACTTAGAGGTATGCTTAAATTTAACAGCAGCTTAAGCTTAAAGCACCTTAAAGATTTAGGCATTGCAAGGGTTGCTTTTATTACAGTTCATAGAATAGTCTTCTTCTCAAAAGTTTAATCGAGTAATATCAAGCAATAAAACGCTAGTACTTTCTTTCCTTTTAAAGTCAGGCCTCAGTTTTAATGTTGTTATCCCAGCTACACCTTAAAGCACATGAAAGAACTTCCTTTTAAACCACACTGATGTCTTCTCATTTAATGTTAGAAATCATTTATTTCCAGACACAGAAAAGGTTCAGCTTATGCCACTACATAAACCTTTCTAGATTTGTGCTGTTATACCTACTGAGAAGTATCTATGAGTGCATTCTTCACTCACAGCCAATTACTCCTTGGAGTGTAAAAATCAAGGTTGTAGTCCTCACTGTCCATTTTAAGTGTGTTCAAACACTGGAAAAATGCATAGGCAGAAAGAGATCTCTTGTTTCTGCTGAATTTCTTGTATGGCTGAATAAAACTAGGCTAAGATTTAGCTATGAATACGTTCATTGGTTTATACATTTTCTTTGTCAGAACTGGAGTTTAGAAGGACTTTTATAGATTGTAGATTTTGTTGTTGAAAAATCACGTTTCATATTCAGTTTGATGCATTAATTAATCCATTATTTTATTCACTTGTAGGCAGCTTGTGAGGGAAATATACCGATGTCACCACTCTCCACAACAAGTGGGTCTTCAACTTCTGGTGGAAACAACTCAGATGATTATAATGAGTAAGTTGTTCTAGTTTATATCTAAAGCCTCATTTTATTGCAGAGTGTGTAGGCATCAAGGGAGATGAACCTTAGTGATTTAATTTAGCATCAGCAGTGTAGAATTCTGCACGATATTATGTCTTCTATTTGATAAACTTACTAATGCTGTACTGAACAATTCCTCCATTGTGTCTTCTGGCACCAAATGGATTTTTCCATATTTATTATAGTGATATATTATTTATTATAGTGATAAATACCCTGTTCATTTGCTTGACATTTCAGGTGCATTCCTATGCACTTAAATATGTTTAAATATCTAGTGTATTAATGTAGAACTTTTGATTAAATAAAGATTTAGCATTAACAGACATCTGTGAGACCTTGTGTTTTATGCATCTTCTCCTGTAGCTTTGCTGTTGTATTTTCATCAGTGAAGTTTCCAACAAAGTACATTAATGACTCTATTGTCGTTGTACGTGCCCATAAAAGAAACGATCCATCCCCTCATGTTTAGAAATATACTCAAAAACCTGAACTGTGTTATCAAGTTATGTGTGTAGTGACAAAAGCAGCATGGAGACTGTGTAGTTTCTTCATTTAAATACGCTGATTTTGAGCAATCAGATATTTTTGCAGAGTTCACAGGTATAGAAGAAGTATTTAAATATTTGATTTTTCTTCTGTCAATGTGAAGAGACATTTCCATACCAATACATGGTTTGGGAAACTGACCTCCCTGAATATACACCAACATAATTGGTCATGGAAGCTCAAACTGATTGCATTTTGAAAGCTAGTGGTGTTAGTAGAAATTATCTATCTGTGTGTTGTTATTCTTCTAATAGTAGCTGACTGGAACTTAGAGGTATGCTTAAATTTCGCAGCAGCTTAAGCTTAAAGCACCTCAAAGATTTAGGCATTGCAGGGGTTGCTGTAAGCCAAATATAGACGTTTTAGGGTACAGAAGCGAATGTGGTGACTTATACCTAAATGGAGTGCCAAGGAACTCCAGACTTGAAGTGACCTTGCAGAATTCATGTTTTGTTCTTCCAGGCTCCTGCACAAGGTCAGTAAAGAACTGGCTGAATGGTATTTCCAGGATGGCCATGCAGTGCTCGCAGCATGTTGCCATCTGGCCGTTGAAAATATAGAGGTAATTATTTTTTTCTCTTTAACTGTGGAAAGGCTAACATTGACTTTTTACATCTCCACATGTTAACTGTTTTTTAAAATGTGTGCACCACATTCTAAAATGTGTCAGTTGCACTTGGTATTTGCTTTGTATATACTTAGAGAGAGTTTGATCCTTACAGTATTAAAGGTCATAGCAAAATGCACTTAATCTATTAAATCCAGGATTTCTCTCATGAACAGAAAGCCGTATGTTATTATTTAATTGTGTTTTCACATATGCAGTGTCTTGTATTGGAAAATATAAGGTACCTCAGTACCTTGCATATACACATAATTACAATTTTGTGCTGTTTATACCTCGAAGATTTGCAGTCTAAGTGTTGAAGTAAATAGGAGAAAAACCCTACCCCTCAGTACAAAAAGAGGGATGATATGTAGGAAACATTTTATTAGATTTTTTATTTTATTTGTAGTTTTACAAATTGGATTTTTTCCTCATTGTCTCTGGATTTTGTTGTTGCTACCTCAACATGTTTTTCCTCCTCTGTCCTCCAAAATGAGTAAAATTTCATCTTGATGAGCTGTTCAGAGAGAAAGCAATAATCAGTTAATGCCTGTATTTCAAAATAGACGTATTTCAAGTTGTTGTGTAGTCTCTTACTGTTTAATATTCTGCTATGCCTGTCAGCAACTCCAGTTGCCCAGAGAGAGAAAGAGCAAGAGAGTCCTTCCTCGTTTGTTGGTTTGGTTTGGGTTTGATTTTTTTTGTGAGTCCACTTTCATTAAAAGAGAAGGGCAATACATACTCTGAAATCTAAAGTCCTTATTTAAAACTGAAAGGAATTGCTATTATGCTTTTTAGATATGATATCATGTAGTTTCTTGGGTTAAATAAAGGAAGATTCTACTAAAGGAAATCTGTTTGGTTCTTAAAAAATACAACCCATGGTGCATGATTATTTACTCATTCAGGAGACCCAAACTATATATAAAGTTGCTTAAACTGATGCATATGTTGTCCTTCTGTAAAAAGCCGTCTCATAGATTAATGTCATATGCTCGACATGATGAATCCCCAGAAATGCTCGTGTCTGTTAATGATGTAATTTTTTCATTGAGCAAGCTTGCGATGGCAAACCTGATTCGTGGAAATGAACTGGAGTTGGCAATCAGTGTGGGTACTGTCTTAGGAGAAAGTGCAGCACAAGCAACACATTATGCCCTAGAATTACTAGCAAGAAAATGTATGACAGTAACAACATGGTAAGAATTTCTTAATCCAAAGAAGAATTTTTTAATTTTTTTTTCCCCTGACAATGATAAAGGTGTTTCAGTCTAAAACCTTTACAGACACCAAACCACCATGGGTAGGTAGAATAAGAATTGCTACCTGAATAGGAATTGCTATATGAGACCTTTGAAGTACAGGACATGCAAATGTTCTGCTTTGATCTCAAAATAGATTGTATTTTATACATTTATACACTATAAATGAAAGAAGAGTCATTGTCAAACAGAGTATGAAACCCACTGAAAAAAACCCTAGGTTCTTGGGTAATAGGTAGCATAGTAAGTCCTAGTCTGTACTGAATAAAAATGACTGCTTCAGACAACGGCTAGGATTGAATTATAAAGTCAAGATGAACAGAAGCTTAAGTAGGATGCATGAAGTGATTTTTAAAGTGCTTGCTTGAAAAATATAAAAAATAAGAGGCTGAGGAATTATTTTATATTGGCATTGGGAATACAAGGCAGCTGACAAGATTTAAGGATGAAACAGGTTTAATATTTAATTCTGCAGAAGTCATTCTGTATTGCATACAGGGAAGGCTTTATCTCTGCTAAATATTCTTTTTCTCCTTGTATTGGTTTTACTTTGAAGGATACCGTTTTCGTCTGGTTTTGTCTACCACTGAAAGGCAGGTATATCTGGCAGTTGTACAGGTGTTTCAGAATTAACATTCCATAGAAAACGTGCTTAAAACAGATACTGCAATTAAGCATCGTATTTTTTGCTACAGTTGGTAACTGCTTAAGTATCGAGAGGTAGCCTGAGAGAGACATAGCAGAACTCCTTTCTGCAGAGCATTTAGCCTGCCTTAGACGATGAAGTGTTTTAGAGAAAGATAAAATAAGAGATGGATGTCTTGCTGCTTTGAGTCTGCAATGATGTAGCATGTCTGCATTGCACCACTTCTAACAGGGTTGTTTTGGCAACTCCATCTGCAGCTTTTGCAGTGTCTGAAGCTCTTTCTCTGATCTCCCTACTTTCACTGTGAAGTGTGATTATTGTGCAGCCCTGATAGGAAGAACTGGACATTAAGAAAAACTGTGTATGTTTTTTCCAGTTCCATAACAACAGCTTGTTCCGATTGTGTGTATGTACAGAAATCTTCTGCAAATTTGCAGCATGTGTGCACTGAAGCCTCCATGAGTATATATGATAAAATTTTAAATTGGTGGACTGCATATTGCCTGAGTAATCTGGATTTGTCAGTGGGTTTCATACGCTATACTGAACACCTATTACAGTGGCACCCTGCAATCCCAGATTCTGATTTGCAGCGGTTACAGCATATTTTCCTGTTCTGTAAGAAAAGATCAGAAATTCCTGAATCTCTTCATGTTTTGTAATAATGAGATACTGGCACAGCACAATAACCCTGCATGTGTAAGATCGTGTATGGGGAAGCTGGAGCTCAGGGGCATCCGGTATTTGAAGGGCTCCCTTTTTGGTTTTGCTGGCTGTTATGCTTAGGGGTGTCCATCGGTTGGAAACATTGTATTCTCAAGACACTTCAAGGAATACTGAAACGACCTTGATGGGATAATAATGAAATCAGTTATTGGTGGAATGTTTTGGGGGAGGGTTTAGTTGGGCTTTTGTTGTTGTTGGTTTTGTTTTGGTTTGGATTTTTTTTGGTTAAGAGTGCTCTAAAACATAAAATCAAAACAAAGTCAAAACTAAACATTCATTCCCTTCCCCATCCTTCCAAATCTTGGGAAAATGTGAGTTTTAAGAACACCATTTTCATTTTACTTGTGTTTAGCACCCAAATACTGTTAAAAGAGACCTTTTGCTATTCAGAAGTCTGCATATGCAGACTCAGCCACCTGGTTTAGTTCTTTTTACTGAGAGTGTTTCCAGTATCAAACACAATCACTGTTTCATTCTTAAAAAAACATTCCGGGTAAAACCCTTTGTAGGCCGTTATATGTGGGCTTCTTTGGATTTTCTTAAATTAACATTTGATTTCACTTTTTTGCCTATGCAATTTCTGATCAATTTGAAATAATACTTAAATTGCCTATAAAGATGAGTACATGTGCATAGATTTTCTAGAAAGTAGCTCAAGAATTTGTGATATATCCTGTATTCTGAAGAGCCATTTTGTAGCTTGGAGAAGTGACTATTGCTTGCTAATAGCACAACCAATTTTCCAAAGACCTTTTAGCATTATCATTGTAGGTTGTTAAAAGGCATTGGAAAGTTTTTGTTGTTGAAGTTTTTGTTGTTGAAGCTGGCTAATCTGACCCCTAAATTGTAGTTTAATTATTTTCTGTTAGATTTTTTCCCTGTAAAGTAAGAATACAAAACAAGGTTTTGTTTATTACTGTTTCAATGTCTTTCTTTTAGCTTTCCATCACTTGGATACAGGTATTCTGCTTGTTTATAGCAAGATTTGAGAAGTGTGTGACTACTAATGCTAAAAATAAGCTAAAACTATGTTCTATTTTTTTAAATTGTGATCAATACATTAAAATGGGTTAGAAAGCAGTTGCAAATATTGGACAGTAGCTTGCTTGAACATTTTTTAGCCAAGGACCACATTCTAAAAATCCAAGGGAATTCTAGGAGTTTTTGACTTACTCAGGTGCAAGGTAGTCTTATGGCTCACAGGGAAAGTGATATCTACAGGAATAGAGGAGTCACAGAACAACCAGAATAATCAGTTATTCAAAACTCAACAGAAAAATTGTTTCAAAATAATTTCTTATTATTTACATGTGTACCCTCCAGGGTCTTCTTGTGTTAAGGAGGGAGTAACACATCTAAAAGGTTAGGAATATTTCAGAAATATTAGTGCACCAAACCCCATTTTTCCTTTCAGAAGGATGAAAATAGGTTCTTTTTTGGGGGTGAGGCGGGGGGAGCAGGGTTGTTACAGTCTCTTTATAGTGTCACAGAAGTGCTAGCCATATAGGGCACCGGTTAGCTCAGTCAGTTGAGCGTGGCGCTAACAATACTAAGGTCGCGGGTTCGATTCCCATTCGGTCCCCATGTGTTGCCTGATCTAGTCGAGAGGTGGCGTCCCTGGCGGCAGGGAGGCTGGATTCAAATGATCTCTAAGGTCCCTTCCAGCTTAGGCCATTCTATGATTCTGGAGGACTGAGAAGTGCCTTATGACGATGTCACCGAGCTTTAGAAGCCTGGTTGAGGATGGTTTTGTGACACAGAGCCTCATTAACATCTTTCTTTCTTTCAAATTAGATAGGTCATACTCTCCCCACCCCTGCTTACGTATTCTTACATCTCACTTTGAGGTAGTTCTGATGCTTTAGGATTGCACAGCTGTTTAAATTCAATCAACTAGAGCAACAGAAGTTACCACACAACTTCCCAAAAAGAGATGAATAGATTAAGCCTCATTTGTTGTAACAAAATAGTCTTAGCGACTGAGGTTGCTTCTGCTTTTCTTTGGAAATAGTATTATTTTAAGTAAACTTTTCTTTATAAAATGAACGTAAAAGAGAAGACAAGATTTTTCTCCTGTTACAAACCATCAAGCGTAACTACATGTCGTCTTTTGTTTGTGCAGGGATTTAGCAGCTGATCTTCTTAGGATGATTCCTGATAATAAACTACAGTTAGCGAAGCTATGTGCTTTTTATCCTGGATGCACAGCAGAAATAAATGACCTACACGAAAAGGTACAATGAAAAGGAATTTACCTTAATGCTAACAAGAGGTTATGTATTGATTTGTTTACTAAACACAGAAATCTTAAGGCCAAATAAATCTATAGAATGTATTTTTCAATAAAAGTCTTATACGTTACATATCCTTTTTTGCTCTCTTAGTCTTCATTGACTTTATTTCCAGTGTTGCTCAAGAGAACTTTAATTCTTCTCTGTGTCTAGTCTTTCCATGACACAGGTAACTTCCAGAAGTAGCTTACGATCTTCAGAATTACCTGTCAGGATGATTTATAACCTCCTCATCACTGAAGTGCAGTCTAATTGTGTCTTGGCAGATCAGCTTTCTATACTATCCTGAACTGGTTTACATCTTAGGTCTCTAATCTCCTTAAATCCCCCCTTTCCTCTTGAGCAGCAGAAGGGGCTGCTCCACTAACCAGTAGTGAAAAGTTCACAAAAGCATTAGCAATAGGAAATGATACTGCTTAAATTAAAGTTACCAAACGTTCTCCTTCTGTGTTGTTCTCTGCTCTCGACGGCTTTATTAATGCACATTATATGCAGAGATGTCCGTCAAACCATGACTTTTCTTTCAGAGAGGGTTTGATCTTACTGTTATGTGCCAACTTCAGTATTTCTGTACATCTTAGAGTATTGTTTGAACGTTACAATAATTCTCGGGCAAAATGTCTATTTTCCAGTGTAATCTTCCTGATGTAGAAGAATGTATGCGGTTGGCAGAGACCATGCAGGCAGATGGGGATATATTCGAAACTATCAAGTACTATCTGTTAAGCACAGAACCTGAGAGGGCTCTCCCTATTGGCATTCAGTATGTGAAAGGTAGGCACTTGGATGAAGGAACCTTTTGAAGCTGGAGTCATTTGTGTAGCTAACCTCTTGAGATACTTGTGTTTCTGTTTTTCAACAGACCAACTTTGTGGCTCAGATTGGACTTTAGATTCAGTCTGTCCCTATCTTGATCTTCTAAGCTACATACGCACTGAACGATTAGTGTTGCATAAATGTAGCGAGTGAGTACATTTTCCTTACTTGTAAAAGTGGAATTTTCATCAAAGGAAACTTTATGACACTGTTGGGATCATTTTTTGTTTGCCAGAAGAGGGGCACAAAAAAATTTCAACAAGCAGACTAATTGCCAATCTGGAGAACAAAATGTAGCGTTTTCCTAAATTTTCAAGATTTAGCAAGAGGAAAAAAGATATTTTACTGCCTCTTTCTCTGTGGGCTATTTACAGTGGGTGAATCCATGTTGGTCTTGTTTGAAGAATCTCACTTTGGTCAGCTCTGGTTTCAGTTTCCTGAAGAAGAGCACTGGTACCATGCATATTATGGGGTTTATGTCAAAGTGTTAAGGATATTTGTCACTCTCAGAATTAATTCTAAAATACTTGAATTGCTGTGATTCACCTTATAACAGATGGTTGAAGCCAGGCCTAGGTGCCTGCACAGGTGTATGTATGAAGAACTAAAAGGAGCAAAAAGCTTAATTCTTACCTGTGGCCTGTGGGGAAACTTGGTGAAACTGAAGTCCAAACTAATATTAAATAAATTATATTTATATTTAGTTTTATCACATTGGAAGGTCTGACTGATGTTGGTTTTGTAAGTTTACAAGATTGTGCTTAATAATACCTGTGATATGTGCTATTTAAAATTTAGTAATCAAGATCAATATGGAGCAGATGGAGTCTGTTTTAGCAATTGCATCACACAGAAAATAAGCATAATCAGCAAACATGTATTCTTCACAAAAGATGGATGGATAAATTAGGTTTTAACCTTATAATCTGAATATGAGTTTGTTGAATGTTTTTGCAAATGCTTGTTATTGTTCATATTTAATACTTGTCCATTTATAGATTCCGGAACGAGTTGCTGATTTTGTGTGGTTACACTGGTGCTTTACTTGCTATCAGAAGACAGTACAATAGCATTGTACCTGCACTTTACGAGTATACAAGGTAATGCTACGTTTTCAGTAACACTGGGAAATCTCAGTCCCTATTATGATGTATGCCATACATTGTCTCCACATCCTCTTTCATCCACCTCCAAAAAAAACCCAAAACAAACAAACAAAAATAAAAAACCAGAAAACAATCCCTGAGTTCCCACTTACTTTGTAAAGTTATAAGGGTATACCCATGCCTACATATAGAACTTTCTTTACAGTCTTTAAGCATTATACACATAGAAGTTTCAGAAGTAATGCAACTAGTTGTGAATGCAGGTTTTTAGTTAAACTTTCAATTCTCCGAGAAAAACAGTTTTTAGAAGTGGTTGGTTATTCAGCATTACTTCCACCTATGATCATATGTGGACAGTAACAGTTCTAATTTTGTATCTGTATGTAGACCATTTGCCAAGACTTGCTCAGTAGTGATAAGGACAAATTTTAAGTTAGAGTTCATGACGGCATTAGCTTGATTTCCACCAAGAAACCTGGCTTGACTTTTTACTCAGTGAGCTGATATTCCCTGACATTGATACAGTCGACTTGACCCACTTGATTCAATCTGGCTTGGTCCTGCCCACGTGGCCCAGGTCAACCCCAGCCAGTGACCTGACTTGACCTGACTAGACTCGACTGACTTGAACCAACTCAGCCTGACCCAATTCATTTGACTTAACCTCACTCACTTCATGTGACCCAGCTTGACCCACTTGATGGGACTGGACTTGGCTTAACTTCACCAGACCCCCGTGACTTTACCAGACTTGGATTTACCTATCCCAGTCCAGCTTGGCCCAACCCACTTGACCCTACTGCACCTGACCCACTTGATTTCACTTGGTGTATTTGAGTTGACCTGATGCCGCTTGTCCCACTTGGACTTGAACCAACCAACTTGGACGTGAAAATAGAAAGATAAAGATTGATAATATTTACCTGATAAGTAAAATAGGCTTACATACAATATTTTAGTATTCTTTCAGAGTATGATGGTGATTTTGTAGTCTTTCTGTCTGATTTGATAATGATACTGCTATCCAGCTGATACATTTCCATTTCTCCCTCGCAGTTTGGGACTGTCACATCCTTTTGGTTTTGTCACCTGACTTGCTGGCTAGCACGGCCAGCTCCAAGATGTCACTGATTTCATAGTGCAAGCTGTTCCCGATGTTCTTCCTCCACTAGCTGCTCTAACCACTGTAGCTTTGCTAAGAATTTCAGCTCTTTTATAATTTCATTAAGAATAAATGTTGCATATGTGTTGTCCAGTCCTTGCACACCTTACTAGAATTGTGAGCTTTCCTGCACCTCTTGATGTTATCAGAATTGCCTGCCAAGGATAATTAAACAACATGAATTTAACCATCATAGAACTGTGTGTTTGCCCCTTTTCTTCAACTTCTTTTGTCAGATGTCTCCGACAGCACTACTTGTCTCTTTGCCATCCACATCTCTGGAATTTGGTGGGAAGACAGGGAAGACATAGGACTGTTTGTTCTTTCGTAAGCCACCAGACATACGTATGGAAAACAAGATGACAAAACCAAAGCTTTTACAGAAGGGCTAGTCTGATATGGAAACTAATAGGCTCGTAACAAGATGACTTTTGAGATTCAGTCTGTGATACTTTGGCTGTCAAGCTTTATGTTTTCCCAGATTTAAAGAACCACAGAACAATACTGCTCTACTTTTTTTTTTTTTTCTCAGATAGCCTCATATTTTCTAGATTTGTAGATTTTTAGATTCCAGCTCATCTTAAAGTGGACACTTGCATGCTTGAGCTGGACATTTTTAAGGTATCCCAATACAAATGGAAGTTTGCTGAATTAGGTCAGGTAATAACTGCCTCTTGTATTATATTTCTATAAATAGAAAAATGCATCCAATGCAAGGGTTTTGAAACTGTTTTCCACGAGTCATCAGGTGAAACAAAGCTGTCCCAAAGCATGTATTGAACTGTGTTACTCTAACTGTGTTTTTATTATACCTACTATAGATAGACAAAATGGGTCCTTAGTTTTAGTAGTTGTCATTATTAAGAAATAAGGAATACTAAATTACTAGGTATAAAAGTATACCTTTTCATTTAAGTCTGATTTTATTTATCCCTATTTACATCTTCTTGTTTAGGCTTGTCTTTAATTAGCTCTAATTGTTTTCTTTGAGACTGTTCTATATTTTAAGGTGCTGTGTGCTCTTATTTCTTAATAAGGTTTAATGTAGTGATTAATGTGAAGGATCAATTTATTTTCATAAAGTTATTTCCATATTCAGTCAAAAATAGTTTTACATTACTACTGCCTGTCTTATTTTTCTTTTAATAACATATTCATTATTAGGATTAATTTAGACCTTAATTACTTGTATCCCTTTTCAGCCAGCTTTTAAAAAGACGGGAAGTATGTGTACCTTTGAAAATTGAGCAGCTTTCTGAGGAACTAGATGCATGGAGAGCTTGTACTCAATTAAACAAGTAGGTAGAAAAATATAAAATTACAATCAATGAGACTATTCGTATTTAACTTTAATTCTAAATACAGTATCTGTTTCCTTTTAGAAATCTGAATAATAATGTAAAAAAAAAAAAAAGAGTATTTTGTGTCTCTTCATTTCTAAGACAAATTAAGATGTATAGTTGAAAAACAAGTGTGTTTTGCTCATAGGCCTGCTGACGACTTGCCGTGCACCCCACCCTCTGAATCTCAGAGAACGGTGTTTTCACTGCTCATGTCGCGAATACAAGAGGAGCCGCTGAAGGGAATGGTTGGGCCAGACTACGTCACCGGGTCAAACCTGCCCAGTCATTCAGATGGTCACATCTCTTGTTTGACAGGTTTAAGGATACAGGTACGGTTTCAGAGGTCCGAGTTGCTCACGTGCTGTGAGGTTGCCAGAAATGTCAGGTCCCTCCTGTCACTTGGGAGGAGAAACGTTTTCCCTGTTGTCACAGTAGCGGAAGTTAAAGAGGACAAGTGCTGACACCTGCTGTATAAGAAAGGCTATATGAAGAATTGTCCAGTCAAATACTTGCTCAGTTTCCCAATACAAAACTTTTTAATTTCCATGGGAAAGACAGGTTTCCTTTGCCAGGTGTTCGGTGTGAAGTGCATGCAGCTTGTGGGATACTACCTCACCACAGACTGAATAAAAGCAATGAAATTATTTATCTTTGGCCACATACTAACATTATTCTGCTGTTAATATTTATCATTATGGAAATGCATTCTGCAAAACTTGTAATTCATGATTAATTAAAGCCAGATACTATAAGACTAAAGATTCAAATAAATGTAGTCATCACTCATGTAGAGCTTTATGATCAAAGCATACTAGTCCTTAAAACACCTCTTTGGTATATGTTGTTATTTCCATAAAGGGAAAACAGAGAGAGCCTGAAACTCCTACTTTTGGGCTCCTGCCTTCAGACAATGCCTCAGTGTGAATCTGCTCTCTCGTATGAGGCTGAGGCTGTTTCCTCTGCCCAGTACAAGAAGCCAGTCTAAGGAGAGACAGGGTTGTTCAGGGATTAAGAGGGATAGTTTTGTGTTGGACATTGGCGGTTGCGAAATACTAGAGGGATTTTTGAGGTAAATAAAATGCACAACTGCACACCACCAAGTAAAAAAAAAATAATAATAATTGCTAGCAACACTTCCACATTAGACTGGTGGTCTCTGGCTGTGGCCGTGCTCTTAGCGTTTGCCAACAGCCATGTAAACGCTGCTGCTCTTACAATCCGTTCAAAACGAATGGCAAGTACGGTGATACCAGCTTGTCAGCTACAATATCCTTATTTCTGGATTAGTGAATATTAGGAGTCATTGCTCTAGGCACACAAATCAGCTCACAAATCTCTTTGTTAATACTAAGATATACTAGCCTAATTGAGTGGGTTTACAAGTTTTAAGTAGCAAATTAGGGGAGCTTTAAGAAGGCACTTAAATTGGATTGCAGCTTTGAGACCGTATTTTGTCTAGTGACAAAACTACTAAATAGCTCTTCTTCTATCAGATAAAGGAGTATTTTGTCCTTTGCATAGTGAACATTTGAAATTATTCGGTAGACTGCATGTAGACTCCATTTTTTCAAACAGTTTGTGGAGGTATTATTTTTATTTTTTTTGTAGATGGGAAGATGACAGCCACAATGAAATATGTACAGTATTCTGAAGGAAAAAATGTTAACTCAGCTTCAAATTCAGGCTAAATTTAACTCGGAAATAATTGACAATTACTAAAAATGAAACTAAAAAGATAAGGATTATGAAATTTGTAATGTGTAACTATTACCAAACTTTAAGTTAGTGGGGTACAACTTTTGTAGAACCACTGATGGTAGGTGTAAATGGGGCTTTCATGTTCTTCTCCGATAAAACTGCTTTCTGTTGTGGTGGCCTTTACACAACATGTGCGTACTTTCTTTTTCTTCCCCTCCCCAAACATTTTTGCTGTACAGGGTCCAGTGTTCTTCCTTGAAGATGGAAAATCTGCTATTTCACTGAACGATGCTTTGATGTGGGCCAAAGTGAATCCTTTTTCACCACTAGGAACAGGAATACGGCTTAACCCATTTTGATGAAGTGTTTTCCTCTGTACTTTGTAGTGCTTAAGGTAATACTCTGGGGTTTAACACTGATTTAACCTAGGTTGTCAGAGGACAGAGAGATGGCAGTTGACTCCTCCTGAAGGGCAATTACTTGGACTCTGAAAATTGTAAAACAAGAACAAGAAAAGGATTTCTATACAAATGTTTGTTGATAATCCAAAGAAAAAGTTATCTGAGAATCCAAAGAAGAAAAAGTCCTAACTTCATAGACAGCCATGTCTTTTTTTAAATAAGAATAGTGTCATCAGCCAATAGAGACAGACGTATTTCAGTCAACTCTGTAAACAGATGCCTTCTAAAGGAAGTAAGGAACTATCTGCACATTATCAGACTATTGCTAACAAACTGTGAAACACGTAAACACACTTTGAAATGCATACTAGAATGACTGCATTGATAACCACTGCAACTTGGTTTTAGAATGGCTGGAATCCTGTGGCTGTTTCACACATTTTGTCCGTCTTTTTAATTTTAACTAACTTTTACACACAGGATTCTATAGCACAAGTAAAATTTTAAAAGTGCTTAGGTGATTTTTTTTCAGCCATGAGTTATTGTGCTTTAATAGCAGTACAAAGGTGTTTACTAATTTTTTGTTTATATAAGTTTGAATATCTAGATTATAAAATTCTATTTTCTAGTAAGTTCATCTTTCGCAACTGTCCCCCTTATACTTTCACTGGATGCTAGAATATATTTATAAAACTTTTTTTTAAAAAACAAAACAAAACAAAACACCAAAGGGTTTATAAGGAACAAACAGCAGATATATTCAAATTATTTAAATATGTACATTTAAAATACTTTTTTCTTTCTACTTTTTGTATTAGTTATACATATGGTATGACAGACCAGGAGTAAATACTTGTGCATATATTTTTATTTACTAAAGCTGTGCTCAAATGAAAAGAAAAATATGGCAATAGAATACTAAGAATATTTAAATTTTAAAGCTGTGTATAGTATGGAATTTAATCATAAGACAAAACTTATTAATAATTATTAATAAATTCTTGTAATCAGAATTACTTACCTGTAGAAAAGATGCCTCAGTTATAATATCCTTTATTGGCTTAATTGATGGCACACAAGCAGAAATCTGCTTTATCTCTTGTTATGTTTTTTGCTGCTGCTTTAAAATAAATTTTAAAATCCTGATAGTCACATAAAATGGAAAGAAGTTGCAATTAAAAATTGGTAGAACTGTTTACAGAAGAGAACTGTTTACAACAGAAACTGTTGTAAAACTGGAAATGACATCAGCTCTTTCTTAGCAGACCCTGTGGAACAAAATCCTCAATACATAGGTAAGCATTGCCCTTGTTAAGCATTGCCCTCGTTTAACTACAAATAACGTCACCATGCTAGAAAGGTGGGATGGAGTTTAGAAATAAAAATTCCCCCCTCTCCCCCCTGTTTAAAAGAATTAAAATTTCATTCTGTCAATGTTCTAGAGTATTATTACAGGGTTTGTGGTGTGAGAATACATTGAGGGGAAGAAAAAAGCTTGCCTGTTTTGTGACCTGTACTAAAACATTTTTGTACATATTTGGGTGCTGGAACAGAATGTTGTACTTTCTGCAGGTATTGTCTGGAAACTGTTACTCTGTGTTTAAGCCTATGGAGCTCGGGGAATGAGAGTTGGATTTCAGAAATAAAAATTCACGGTTTTTGAAAGGGTTTTGCAGCAGTCAGTATCTGATGTGTCGCTTCTGTCAAATGAAAGCCTAGCTGTCCTTTAGCACAGAAATCCTACAGCCTTGTACGTAAAAGTTGTTGACGCGGAGTGTGAGAGCAGAACTGAATGTGCAGCCCTGTGACTGATGATTGGGATCTGAAGGAGTGACTCAGCTGCCACTCTGCTGTATTTAAAATCTTTTGCTGTGTCCTAAGGATTTTTACTGATATGTCACAATCTTGCAACATATAGTATAGCTGCGTCAGTTTGTTGTGCCTTAACATGGCATCTTAGACAGATCTATTCCCTCTTTAAATTAGAGAGTGAGAATTAAGAACTCTCTCATCGCTGAAATACAAAAATTAAGTCAAAGGGAGCTTTTTGTATCAGGAATCCATCAGGTATCAGTTTTTGTGAATAAAATGAGGTTGCATTTTCTTTAAGGTAGTCGTAACCCATGTGGTGAGTGAGGGGAAGCGGCACAAAATGTTATAATTGTGTCCACTGCTACAACTGTGGTTGCAACTGTCAAACTATAGGTCCATCATTTTCAAAAGTAATTTCAGATTGTTTGCTAATGTGTGACTTCATTGTCTGGCACAGCTAGTCAAATACAGATATTTCCCCTTAATATTAAAGAATCCTTTGTCTTCAAACGTTTGTTTGACTCTTCTGTAAAAGTCCTATTTCTATCTGAATGAAGAAATTTATCAAGCTATACAGCTAGTGCTCTCTGATTACTGTTAAATCTCCGTTAAGTTTAACATCACTTTATCCCTACAAAATCAAATTCCTTGTTCTGAATCAGACCAATGTCACTGATGTGTCTATAAGTTTCACAGACTGCAGTCACATATGAGACTTTTATACATGGGTTTCAAAACAATAAAAAAAAACTGTCATGCTATAAACTCTTGCAATTGTAAAGACTACCTCTAAAATGAGATATGGCACATTAAACCCATATTGTTGAATTTCTTCACTGAGTAAAATAATCTAAATTCAGAATTACAACAACTTAAGATGACACTAGCACAAGAAACTTCCTTCATTATTTACACAGAAAAGAAGACAACTAAACTGCTGTATCTAGATACCTTTTTCAGAATAGGCATTAGTTTTAATAAAAAAAAAATCTTGACGTTTGCAGGTATACTTAGGAAGGAAATTAAATCTGGGATTAGTGAAAATTTCACATGCAACAATTAACACCTTGTGGCTTCTGTTCTATCAGTAGCATCTGTGTCAGAAAAGTTCCCCTGTGAAATAGTCAACCAGCTCTAGGAAGAAATGGAGCTGAAAAGGAAGCAAGGCAATGTTACGAAAGAAGTAAATTACAGTACTGCAGAAACTAATAATAACAAAAGCTGTATTTCAGAATATGATTTCAAAGAGGTTTTCAGTTTATTGGCTTTAAAGAGAATTGTTCCCTAACAGACCGTAAACTTAAATTTCTTTTTGTTGATCATGCAGTCCACATTTCTGTGCTCATAAGGGGGTTTGGGTTTCAAGGTTCCATTCTCTGCATGATCCTTCCAGTGGTGCCCTGAGAGGTAGGACGCACCCATCATCACAGGAGCTGATGGCTTGTTTCACCTGGTCTGCTTTAAAGTGAACACCTCCTTTGCCTCTTTCTGAAGAATCTAGATACATGACGGGGGCAGGGGTGGAACTGGGAACAGTGGCTGAATCTTCAAGATTCAGAGTATTAAAACTCCATAATTTAAAAGTTAACTTCTAGTTAAAGTTAGTGTACAGTTTTTTAGCTAAACAGTGAAAGAAGGCACACACAGCCATAGAGCCAAAGCACTACCATCTTCTGAGGGTATGATTATTTGAACCAGTGTGGACAATCGTTGGCAGGAAAAGGGGAAAAATACATACAAAGACCTGAAAAATTGGTCTAATCCATTTGCTACCAGCATCCAATGATACCCATGTACGCAGGGCCCCAGCACGGTTCAGCATCACACCTGCCAACAGGACTCTGACTTGCTACAGAGCTGGATCTCCAGGTCCCCCATTCCCTGTCCCACATCTTCTGTTCCCTACGTGGTGAAAATGTCCGTCAGTGCTGTGGGAATTACTGCTTAGGTAAGGCTGGGAGTGCCTGCCAGGTCACACACTCAGCAACAAAATTAAGATCTCGGTTACATAACTGGAGGGAGGAAAGCTGGTTTTTGTATGGTGAAAGTATCCAGGATAAATCAAAGCTCTGAGGAAACTAATAGAAGCACTCTTGGATGGTAGAATAGTTCCTACAGATACGACACCTGGCAAAAAACTCAATGCAATTTTATGTTACAAAATAAAAAGTACTGGCAACCCCCTTCAAACTTTCTTTGTCTTCAAAGTTTAAACACAAAATCTCTTTGTTGCCTTTATAGCAAAAATAAAATCACATAACATTACAATATGAAAAAAATGAAGACTTAGGAGGTATAAGAAGAAAACCTACGTGATGTGGCAAAGTTTTTCTTTTGGGATGTGAGCTATGTTCTCAGAGGATGTAAAGCAACAGAAATGGCGAACCGCACGTTGTCCCAAACTTGGCTTAGTATTAAACTCCTATTTAAAGCAAAAATCACAAGTTCTTCATTTCAGCAGTATGTTAAGCATCTGATGAGTTAGTTGTACAGTTTCCTAGTTTGTTTGCAGTTACTACCCTTCCCTCCTGCCACTTGACTGACACCCAGAGGATGTTGGCAGATGTATAAAATGAATACTGTGCAGCTCAAAAAATGAAACAAACCCTCTAGAGAGAAGGGTTTTAACAGATTGCATGGTAGAAGTGCACTTTTTTTTTAAACTGAACGTTATGCATACGTTGAAAAAACCTTACATGAGATGGCTTCAGCAATTTGGCCATAACATGCATAAAGCCATATCTAAGCATGAAATAGAATGATCAGAGATTACACAGTATGTCCTGAAACCACACATGCTGAATTTGAACTCTAACTATTCGAAGAGTAAAATCATTAAGTCAGTTAAATATCCCATGTGACAAAGTAGGTCCTATACTGAAGAAAAAGAAAAAACAGCTTCTGACATCCCGTGATCGTACACATCATTCTGATGATCCAGAACAAAGTTTTCATTTGATGTCTGTCAATAGGTATAGTTTATTCTCTTCAGAAATTATAAAGATGCAGCTAAAAGACCAACTGACCTAAAGTTTAATGTCTGCCTTCTGTTTTGCATATGCTTTATTTACTCCTGCAACTTCTGCTGATATCAAGAAGCTGTAAGACCTTGTACAGTGCCAGGACATGCAACGTTACATATCTTAGAAAAACAGAAGACAAGATTTTCTACCTTTGCCTGTGCCATAGAAGGGACTTAGATGGGAATGTCAAGTTCCATATTGGTGACAGCACTTTGAAGAAGGACACAGGACTGCAGAAAAGGGCTCCAAAATGAAGCAAACCAGAGGACTTGATCTCATTTGGGAAACATTATTGATACAGCCATGATGTCTTTTAATTGTGAAAGAAAAGAGTGTCTTCCAAAGAGATGTGCTCTAGTTAACATGCTGGTTAAGAAGCTGAATGTAAGAAAATTCAAGTGAAATGCAGTGGCCTGCAAGCCAGAGGAGATAAAACTAGACAGGCAAATGATCTCCTTAGACCTCAGAGTATCTCAGCTGGTTGCAGTAAGACCGATACACTTGCAAACATTTGGAAGATGGATTGATACAGGAGGGTTTGGTTGTTGTTTTTTTAAAAAAAAAAAGCTCATATATTTTGTCTTACAGAAGAGAGGAGTAACAAAGAACATTAAAATTAACCAAATTATAAATGGTACTTGACTGATTTAAAAAAATATCCTTTTACTCTTGAAGACCACCTGATAATATCACTGACCTGATTCCTAACCCTAATTATCATCATAAGTTAAATTAACTAAATTAGCAGAAGAAGGAAATCACTGCGTTATCACTTCACCTACTTTTAAGGCTGACCAAACCCAATCTCCTCAGCCGCTCCTTGTACATCAGCCCACTGACCACCTTGGTGGCCTTTCCTGGTCTTCCTCTTGTAGATTAATGTATGTTTCGTACTGAGAGGTCCAACACTGGGCACAGTTCTCCAGGTTGGGTTTCACAAGAGCCATAAAGAGGACCAGAATCACTTCCAAAAGTGCTGGTGCGTTACACCCTCCCTAACTAGCACGGCCCAAGATGCTGCTGTCTCTGGCTGTTGCAAGGGCACTGTTCACATGGTTGTCCATCAGGAACCCCCACATCCTCTCCTGCAGACATCCTCTCTAAGCAACTAGTCGCAGCCTGGTGCTGTGCGTGGGTTACTCCATCCCCAGCACCGGACTTTGCCGAGTGCCGTGTCCCGTCAGACCATTTTTCCAGCCTGCTGAAGTCCCTCTGAACCTGGAGGGACCTCCAGCGTGTCAGTCACTCTCCTGCTGTCCTGGGTCCTGCTCCTCCATCCCATTGTCCCGGGTCATGAATAAAGGCATTAAGCAATACTGGCCCAAAAATTGATCCCTGAGAGAAACCACTTGTAACCAGCCATCAGCTGGACATCATCTACAACCCTTTGATCACAGCCCTTTGAATATGACAGTCCAGCCAATTTTCCGTCTTCCTCAACAACGACCTAGCCACTCTCTGGAAGGAAGGCTGCTGCTCACTACCTTCAGTTGCCCTTCTGACCCTTAGTGCTGTAGCTGTGGTAAAACATGACTCCCAAGCTCTGGGTCCCACTCTTCTGCTTTTTAAGAAAATAAAAACCACCAACAGAACCACTTATGTTGATCCTCTTACCTCTCTTGCATTTTCACTCTCACATGCATATTAAAAATGGCATTAACCTTCTATTTATGTTAACGCTGGGCTCCATCGTTGTTTCTCTTAGCCTAATGCTGCTCTTGATAACCTCTGAAATTGTCAGTCTGGCAACCATGTGTGGCCTGATAATAGTAGTCAGTAAAATCAACCTCCTCGTCTTTTTTTAATTCTGAAGAAAAAGAAAAAGTCTTCAAGAACTGATTACATTAAACAAAAATAAATATTAGTTATTTAGTTTTCAGAGTTCTATAACATATAATTATTTTCATTTTGAGAACAGGGGAATTGACATCATCTTAAATAGCCTGGTCAAAGCTCTTTGGTCAAGCTGAGGGGAACCAAGCAGCAGCCACTATCCAGGCCTGTGAGTTCAATCAATCAGCTCAGTTTAAGCTTCTCAAACTCTTTTTCCAGAGTCAAATTTCACTTTAAATCACACTTTTCATTTACAACCAAGCTATTTCTTGCCAAAAGAGGAGAAGATATAAAAAGCAATATCAAGATATCAAGTAATACTAGTACTAAATGCTAGTACCAAACAGCGATGAAACCCACCTGTAGGCATCACCAACTCACCTTCCTTTTTAGTTAGCACCGTGTAGAATTCCCACACCAGAGCTTCTGCTGCTCGTGCAGAGCATGACACTTGTAGGGCTGGGAAAGGTGATGAGGCTGCACCATATACATATGTATGTCTATTCCATATGTTTTCTGTCTAAACAAGAAATCTTTTTTTTTCTTTTTGAAAGGATTTTACCAAATGCTAATGTCAGGTATTTCATTACCATGTATTTCTGGTATGTGGCATTAGCCTGGTGTGATCTGCCAGACCTTGTTCCAGGACATAGTCCTGCCAGGGCAACATCCATTCCCTATTTTGTTTGTTCCTGTTACATAGTAACAGAAGTGAGGCCTCCATCCAGCTTGGCTCAGCTTGCCAAAGTGACTCTATTTTCATATAATTATCTGGTAGCGAAAAGATTAAAGATTATGCCGAGAGCTGCATATTGCCTGAGATAGAAGTCATAATATTACTGTACACTAGCTCTGGATTACTCTTCTGGCTAGTCTACCATGCTATAGAATTAAAGAGAAAGTAGCACCGAATACCTGTAAACTTTGAAGATGGTCTTGTTTGCTCTATGAAGATGATGATTGGTGGGAACGGTGGGAACAGACATTGCAAATGCCAAGGGGGCATGAACACACCTATTTGTGATGAGGTGGCTTGGGCTCTGATGTGAATCTCAGCAGAACTTCTAACACCATCTAGTTCTGTTTCAAACAGGTGTTTTGTCTAATAGCTGTGCTCACTGCCAACCAATCTTATTGCATAGAACAGGAGAGTGCTTTTTAATGACACTTTTCCCGAGTCGAGCTTGAAAAGCGCTGTGCACACCTGAAGGTGGGAGTCTAAATGATCTCATTCTAAGTAGAAAGTGTTTCTTGAGGTAATACACAGTGATGCTGTTGTACACAAACATACACATTACTCATTTCTGGATGAAAACCAAAGCCAACCAACTTGCTCTGTTACCGAGTACGTATGTTACGGACTCCTAAGCAGTTCCTCTTACTTGCACGTAACTTTACAGAGACTCCAGACAGGCACTCACTAGAGTTTTTGTAGGGAACAAAAGCAAATTAAGTTCGCTTTTAACAAGTGCAAGTGTCAAGAGAGCTGCATTTTTATTAGGTGGATATAATCTAGCAACTGAGTAAGCATTCTTCTCTATGAGAACTCCCTCTATAGTTAGCTCCTCACTTAGCATCTTTCCAGTAGGAAAATAAATACTGAAAGGAGTCCCTGCAAAGGAATGGAGGAGGGTGAATCACCGAGGGCAAGCGGTAAATTTTCAGGCGTCTCATGCTTTGGTTTTCAGGAATTGGGGATCAGTCACTGAGGAAGGAATGTGTTCTCAAAGAAAGACCAATGAAAAGGCCGAGAGAAGGAGCGCTGAGTTTCAGTGGTCAGATCATTTTTTCGACCTGACTGGCAGGCGTCCCCATGCAGGGGCATGTGCAAGGCAGAAATCCTCTGGGTTTTCTCATGTGTCCCTGGGGGTGTCAGCATTCCTTCTCTGGCTAGCGGGCTGAGCAACAAAATTTTAACCTGAACACAGAAATTCCTGCTAGAGTATTCTGGGAATCTGCAACAAGATTTCTGGAGCTGAGTAACTGTTTATAAAGTAGACAGCAAGAGAAATAAAGTCCTTTTTCAGAGTGATACCTGTCCTCATACAGGGAACTGATGTATTTCTGGAGCTTTGCATCTGCCTCTGAATTTGAGGTTGAAGATTCAGTATCCACATCCCCACTATGTGCCCTCAGAAACAGCACAGATACTATATAGTAATATATGCATTTCTCTGAGGCAAATAATTACTTAATGTGCCCAGGAGTTGTGATACATCATCATTACAAAAAGATAAGGAAGGACCCCAGGTAATTCTGTTTTACAAGAGGAGATCAGAAGTATCCCAGCATTAAGGGTTTTGAGGAATATTGCTCTGGAATTTTTAAAGTTACGAATAGTACTAATAAACAGAGAATCTATAAACAGAGTGTGGCTGGAAAAAAAAAAAAAGATTATGGTCACAGCAGCATAATCTCAACTCACAGCATAGGCAGTGAGAAAAAACAAAGGACACATCTCACTGTCATTAATGAAAAAGAAAGAAAAAGAAAAAAATTCAATATCTATTTGGTTTATTTTTATGAATGAATATAGTGCACCTATCACTAAGTATTTCTAGGTACACAAAAAATAAAAATTTAAAAACACATAAAATAATGACTCCAAATGGACAAACTTAACAAATAATTATGAAGAAACTCTTTGTGGATCACGTGTGTCAAACAGATTTTAAAAGTATAAATAAAATTGAAATTAACAGCACTACAGCTAATTAGTAAGTGTTAAGCTAAAGCTATATAAACATTTCCCAGAGTATCAGCACACTTAATCAATTCAGCCTTATTAGCACCTTGGTACCAGTTGCTGAATGGCTCCCAATTAGTATTATATACCAACGCCAGGTGTCAAAGGTATTTATTCTTTTAAGTAAAATGCAAAAGGCTTTTCTTCCGCCCAGCAGTTCTTTAGATAGAGTGTACAATAAACAGAAAGAAGAAAAAGTACTCGTTATTCAAGTTTCTAAGATTAATCACTATGTTATCTACGTTATCTATACTGTAAGAAATTCTTCAGTATTGTTGGCAACTGGAGTTGTGGGACAAGATGCAGCCTAGCTCTTCCAATGTAGCTTCGTATACGCAGTCGGCAAAGCTGAGAAAGAGAAGATGGTGTGGCTGCAAACAAAAAAGAAGGCGTTTAATTATACAACTATAAAAGCTGGTGTGTTGTTTTACCACAGTCTTGCACAATAATGGGATTTCTTAAAAGAACCTAACAAACCACAAGTTTGCATTTTGCAAATTTGTCCTTTTCCTTCTTTCCTCCCTTACTTCCTCCCTTCCTTTCCTTTCCTTCATTGCCTTTTTGCCCTCAAACCCTGGGGTGGCTGAAAGCTTATTAATAATCAGGGAAATACACAAAAAAGCAAGGTCAGGTCAGCAAATCATTTCTGTTTTGAAAATGAAAAACCTGCTCCAGGAAAATACCTGATGTCAACAACTTTAAAAACTGCAGGTTTTATTTTTATTCACGGAGCAGGTGAAACACACGCTGTGGCACTATAAGCTGCTCTACCAATGCATCACTGCAAGAGGAACAAGCAGGCAAAATACCCTGAGATCCTCGACCAAGTTTAGCAGTCTTACTAGCTCTGCTGCCCTCAAATGAACAACTTGCTGAATTCTTTGGGCAATAAAACGATATATGTTTCACACAGCTTCATTTTTAAAACTTTGCTATGGCTTTTTAAAAACCTATTAGTTTTGGTAATTTTGTGGTAACTAACTGGTTTTAGAGGGTTTTTTAGCAGCATTCAGACTACAGAGATATTTTGAGGAGGAAAACATTAATCAGTGCTACTCGAGTACACCTCTAAAGACATGCCCACGGTTATTGCGCTAGTTCCTCTGCTTATTTCCCACCTTTCTCTCGTGGCTTATTTTTACACTGAACATGGGCCAGTGTGAAAAAATCTAGTTCCCTTTGGGATATTCTCCCTCTCTCTCTCTAAGGCAACAGACCTTTAAGAGCTTTAAGGGACTCTTAAGTGACAATTCCTATTTTCCAGATACCTACAATTCAGTAAATTTAGAAAATGAAACTTATACTTTTTGCTAACAATCAAAATAAAGTGCTTTATATGCACTTAAAAATATATTTTTAAAAAATATTTGTACAGCTGGCTGAAACTAAATATATTTCTAATCTAAAATTGAAATATTCTGCTTCATTTTAACAAGGTCTGTAACAGCCAATAAAAATGCAGCTTAAATGTCTAATTGTGTAAACACCCAGTAAACATCAGATGATACTTCTTCAGCTTGTATAAATCCTGATGCTGTTTGGTCAAGAGGCTCTGGCCTACAACAAAATATTACTGGGTATTTTTATAGTTAGAAAGGAATTTACCTGAATGTTAATATATTCATTTCATAAAGCACAATGTTTGCTTCTATAACATGGGTTGTTGGGTTATTTTGGGAGGGGGCGGGTTCAGGAGAGAGTGTTAAGAGTATTTATAGTTACAAAACCACACACACACAGCGCTTACCTTCATGGAGGAGCAGCAGTCTCTCCACTAAACTGCTTGGAGCAGCTAAATCAACAGGCCTCTCAAAATCTGTATTTTTGGCATTTATGTCTGCCCCAAATTCAAGGAGTAAGTTTACGATCTCTGTACTAGAATGCTGGGCAGCAGCGTGGAGTGGCGTTTCCAGATGCTTTCCTTTCTGCACATTGGCACCTGGTGGGTAGATGCACATAAAATTGTCTGAGTAAAGATGATGTTAGAAAATGAACAAAAAAGCCCAAACCCACTGCTCTAGAATGCTGCAGTGAATATAGACATTTTATTAATTTTATTGCATAGTGTATAGCTAATCGTATCATTATGGCTTTTTTGAACCTGTAAATTTATCCTAGGTTTTATTATCTAAGCACAAGTAGATTTTAAAAGAAAATACTTGATAAAAAGAAGGAAAAGAAACATCATATTAAGTCATGTGAGCATCATTGTTGCCCTAATTATAAAAAAGTACATTTTGTACATATTTAAAAAAATACACTGCATAGAAACATACTTTCTTTATTTAAGTTTTTAAAAAGAACCACTAAACTGCAGTTTAGTATTTATAGTTTTCTAAGTACAGCAACTCAAGAAGGAATCTAACTTGGATGCTTAATAGTTTTTCATGTTTGAAGCTGGCAAAGGGTTTGAAATTAACTCTTCTTCCAACCTTTATCAGGAATTTTTCTATAAAGGACTTAATTTGAATTAAGGTGGATTACGCAGTCAGGAAAGCTCACAGGAGAAAACTCCAAACCATTCATTCTCCCAATTCACAGAATTGTAATTGTTACAGTTTTGTATTGAGGAGAAATTGCTAATTTATTTTAAATTAAAATGGACTAAATTAATTTGCAATAACAGATTCATATTCAAGAAGAAGTTATCCATACAGGAGTTAAACAAAACTAGCTTGTAGCTTTGGAGACGTTTCCCCTATAGGCAAGCTGTTAATCTCCCTAAAACTGGGTTTGCCCCAACAGTTTTCTAGACTATTACAGCAGAATAAAACCCCAGATTTTTGAGAGTTTTGCTGATTTTGTGAGACAAAAAATTAGCTTCTGTACCAACTTTTCTCCCTTAATCAACCATTTTTGCCTTTTTAATTCCCATTTGATTATAACCCAGTAGTATCAGAAGCCTAGCAATTAGACGTGAAGTCTGACTAACTCACTGTTCTTAGTAATAACAATTTGAGAATGCTTCTAAGGTATCATTCTCTTGCTTATTTCATTGACTATTTGCTTTTGGACTTCTAATACATTCTCATAAACTGATGAAATAGGAAAAAAATCAGATTGACATAAGTAGTTACTTATATTCTCAATTTATGTACTCTTTTCTACTTCAGAGCTCCAGTCACCGTTTTTTAATGTATGATAGTTTTTGAATCCCCAAATCTGCTAATTATACTTCTGTATTATAATTACACTTTCTTAAGCATAAAAATCATGACATAGGATAGTTAATGATACAGGGAGACTGACGAGATGAGAAACAATTTAACTGCTTGCTTAAATTCTAAATAAACTGCAATTAATTAGAAAAACCAGTTCTGGCATGATGATGGCAAATCTCTTATTATTCATATACACATTTTCATTCCTTGTGCTGCAGGACACAAAAGCCCTGTATGTTATCACCTGAAACACAGTAAATGATCCTTTAGCTGTGCTGACTGTGTCCCTGGATTTGTCCTGAAACAGAGTGAGGCTCCAACATCTCTTTCCCATTGATTGAATAAATACTGTGAAATTTTGGATCAAATGCCTTTTACCTTACCGCTTCCCTTTGCAACTCAGCCTCTATGCCTTGTAAAAACATCAATCAGAACATGCCGAAGAACAAAAACGGGTGGCGCTAAAATAGTCCTGTTGAAAGCTCAATGATTACTATATAAAACTCATTTTTTTAACCTTTATTTTTCTTCCAGAAAATGAACATCTACAAAGCTGTAGTAGTTGCTAAAAGTATTGAATACCCATTCTTATTGGTCTTGTTTCCTTTTTCCTTCCTATCCTTGCTATGCCACCAAAAAAATGAAAGACATGGTAAGTTACTGTACGAAAACATGAATAACAGAACAAACTTTGAAGTAGAGCCCTGCAAGCAAAGGTTCTAGTTTCATTGACATAGCACACCTCACTTCAAAGGTGAGTACAGTGTGCTTATTTTACAAACTGGTAACATTTTTAAGTCATTACATACCTGCATAAAGCAGCTTTCGAATGCAATGGATCTGCTGTGCAACACATGCTACATACAGAGGTGTTCCTAAATGAGGAAGCTCTTGGTCAACATCTATACCCCAGGATATCAGCACCTCCAGACAGTCACTGTGACCTGTTGGTACAAAGCACGACAGGGTTTGCTTGGCTTCAGTAAGCTGCCTCACAGACAAAACCAAACACATTTCTTAATGTTATTGTTGAGATATTCGGCAACTGCTCCGTGTTTGTTCAGCGGGTGTTCTCTTACCTCTGCTGGCTGCTTCATGAGTCGGTGATGGAAGACAGGACTCCCACTGAGCTTTGGCACCGTACTCTAGTAGGAGCTCAACACAGGCTGCACTGCCTCTTGAACATGCATTAAATAAAGGTGTCACACCATCAATTGTTGTAGCATTTACCTAGAATATATAAAATCTATTTAAGAACAGAATTGAAAGAAAGGTAAATTTTTAAGCAGGATATAGTAAGAAATGTCATTAAAATACCAAAAATTTTACAGGTTAGAATACCATAGCTTAACTGATTGTTCCTGCTCTACTGTCTTCCTCTCACTAAATCCCTCTGTTGAAATTAGTTTACTATTATTGTTGTTAAACTATGTTGGATAAACCAAAATCTGCAATTCTAAGGAGCACACATTAACATCTGGGCAGTGAATAATTTTCAGAAGTCACTGCACTTTGCTTGTTCCATTGATACGGAAAATCTACAGTTTGTGTAGTAATGGGATAAGGTTGACCTTCTCTCTGCAGCTGTCAAGAATGCAAATTCCATATTAAATGTGAGAATTATTTGCCATTTTGTTCAGTGGTTTTAATCTCCCAGTTGGAGTGGTATTTCACAGGGTGGAGACAAAACTAATAGTATAGGCTTGGTGGTTTAATATCAGCCTCACCACCTTACTGGTTAACTGATATTCCCAGTGTAAGAAAAGGAAGAGGGAAACCAGGCAAATTTGTGAGGGCTAATAATACCAAAGGAAGGAGCACAGGTATTAGGAGAGGGTTCCTTCCAGGACTCTGGGCTATCCCCTTCCCTGCACCCCCCAAACCCCTCAAAGCAATTAAAAGTAATAAAAAATCTAATAGGAAACTGAAATTTGTCCTTATAGTTTTGTCTATAGTATCTATAGTTTTGTGTTTTTAGAATGTGCTAGCTGAAGTGGGGAAGAATTGGTTTTGGGAACATCTCTGTATTTTTTTTTCTTTTTCTTTCTCTGTAATAATGTAGATATATTCTACAGAGTTCTCAAAACTGAATTGTAGGGACAATAAATATGTCCATCACAGAGATCAGAGATTTGGGAACCTATGCCTTTGAACTCTAATGCCAGCAGAGATTGTAGTGCAAGTGGTCTGGAAAGTTCCATTTTAGTTTGGGGATAACAGATACGCAGCCTGAGCCAACAATACCAAAAAGAGTCTGATTTTTGTGCTTAGACCAAAGAATCTAAGAGCACACAGGTGCAGTGTGACAGAAGACATTCTGGAGATCAAAAAAACAGTCTTCTGCAAGCCACTCAAAGCAAGAGGAAGCCACTAAAGGAGAGGGACGCATTCTATAACTTAAAAGAGAAATAATGAAATTCTGAGAAGAAATAAGGCTGCTGACATACAATCTTCTGATTCTTTCTAATTCATTACTGTTTCAGTGCCTGCTCATCACTTCCCCAGATCATAATTTACTGTAATTAAATGAGACGAATAGGGTGAGTAAAATATCAATTTATAAAAAAATAAAAATCAAGGAATATATCATTCTCAGTTAAATCAAGGTTAGCACTAGACTTCATATCTCAAAAAAAAAGCTCCCTTACATTTGCTCCTGCTTCAAGAAGGATTCTTGCACATCCTACATGATCTCCCAGGCAGGCTTCATGAAGTGGAGTTACTTGGTCAATTGTTAGTATGTCTACATTGTACCCCTAAACAAGACATGAATGACACAGAAAAAAAAACGTTAAGACTAATTTCTTGACACTACTGTTCATAGGAATAGTCTACAATACTCTAATCAGGCTTAAGACTCTTCAGTCAGCATAAAAAGAATCTTTCACCAATCAAGGTATATAACAATATTAGTAAGTTGCCAGCTCTTTCTGTTTTAAATCAGGAATAGGAATAGGATGTCGAAGGTATAAAGAAGATAGACTGTTGAGATTCACAGTGATAGGACAAAAGGCAACACACACAAGCCAGAACATGGCACATTCCAACTAGTTACGCAGAAAAAAAATTCACTGTGGGGACAGGGAAACCCTGGAACAGGGGTCCAGAGAGGTTGGTCCATCTCCAGTCTTGGTGATCTTTAAAACTCAACAAGGCCCTGAGTCTAAACTATCCTGTGATTCAATGATTCTCTGACTTAATGTCTGAAACAGTCAAGAATTTTAGCAAGAAAAACATGTCTTGGTTGATAAAATCATCAAGGCCTTGAAATTTTCTGTAGCAGATGTTGTTTGATTCTTAAGAACTACTGATTGCATCTATTGGCTTCTATCAAATGTATTCTTTAGTATAATTTTTCAGTGTTGTAGTAGCTAACATGACAATACTGTAATATTAAAATTTAGCGGTTTACAGTCTCTCCCCTTGCTATTAACAACTGAAAAAAAAGATCACCACAACTAAAAAAACCCAGAATCTTTCAGTAATTCTTCCCTTCAGCAAATATATATCTGACTAGCTCTATTTACCTGAGGGCTTAAAGATGTGGAACTGCATTGACTTATACCAGGAAAGAGAGGCAGACAGATACAGATTTAGATATAGCTTTGGAAAAAAACAGGAGGAGTTTTAAAACATACAGAGAAAACGTTTTAAAAATTAACTTATAATCTTGTCATCCAAAAAATAATAAACATGTATTGCTTGAAAAATTGAAATGAAAAAAGCAAAGTAAAGCATAATAAATGTGCATTAATAATCTATGTGGAGAAATTAATTAACATTAAAAATGAAAGTAATTTTAAGAACTCAGCTTTCACCTGTGACAATAAAGTCTTTAGAGAAAGAAGACGTCCTTGACTGGCTGCCTCATGCAGAGGTGAGCGATCTGCCCAAGAACCTATATAACAACAACACTTATTGAGTAAAATATACAAATTAGAAGGATTTTGGAAATCATAGAGCAAAGCAGGAAGTATAATGCACAGAATGAAGTCAATTCTCCCTTGAAATTAATTCATCCTTAGAGACTGTATTTCAAACAATCAGTTTCTAGACAATAAATACTGCTCTATTATTAACAGTAAATAACTCTAATAAATGATTATATGGAACAGAGATCAAAATATTGATATATTGATTTCAGTAATCTAGTCTATTAAATTAAGCAATTGCTATATTTCCCACTTCTATTTTTGCATTGCTCATTTTTCAAAAAAAACCAACCCCAATATAACTTATTTTTGCAGCCGGCATACAGAAACATGTAGCTTAAACAAATTGATATTTGAACTTAAACTAGACATAAACCTGCCTGAAAAAGCCCTTAAAAAGCTGAGGTATATGAAAATCAGTAAGGATATCCTTATCATAGAATCATAGAATGGCCTAGGCTGGAAGGGACCTTAGAGATCATTTAATCCTGTCATGGGCAGGGACACCTCTCAACTAGATCAGGCAACACATGGGGACTGAACGGGGATCGAACCTGTGACCTTGGTGTTATCAGCAGCATGCTCTAACCGACGGAGCTAACTGGCCCCTTATGCATGATGTGATTAATCTGCAGCTACTACACAAGTGCAAGGAGAGGAATCCATGGAGAATCACACAAAAAAATGGCTATAGTAGAAATACGATATCAAGTCTGAGTTATTCTAATAGGCTATTAGGGCTGAAAATAGTTAAAATGTAAAGGTTTGACATATATTTTCATTTATTTATCACCTCCAGGAAAGAAAAGGGGGAGGGGCCCAGAAACCAAATAACAACCCCCACCTTTGCACACATACGCCCTCTTAACTCCCAGCCCAAGTCCCAGAGTCATCCCAGGGCCCCTGACAAAGAACTGGCCTTTTTCTCTAGAAGCCTGGCCACTGACAGGTCCCTTCTAGCCAGGCAGTGTTACAGGCATAGTACCAATTTACTGCATGAATTTTGCAAATCAAGTTCTGAGAGATTGTGCAAGAAAGACTCATCTGCAAAATACGAGTTACTTATATCTATTCCTGTAAAAAAAAAAAAAATTACTGGAACAGTACAATGTGATTGTATCAAAAATCCCGGAAGAAATGTAGAGTGACTTAACTAAGTATGACGAACTGGTGACAGTGGCAAATGAATGTCCAATGCGTAAACGTGTTTGACCTTGTCCGTTGGAATGGACTAGGAGTGCCTGCAGAGCCACTTACGGCCTTTTAGTGACAAGGCAATGAATTTTAAATGAGAAGGCTATTGCTCAATCACTGGCAATCATCAGTCTAAGGTAATTACTCACTAGAAATAAGACTCTGTTTCTGTTCCCTGTTGGACCCCTTCTGCCCATTATCCTGTTTCAGAAATATGCTTTCAGTTACAATAAACAACCCCCTCAAATCACACGAAGATGAATGGAAAAGATTAAGAGTGCTCAATCAATCAGGGCATAGGTAAAAAAATATGAAATAGGGCACAATATGGAAATTGAGATGAATCCTCCATTTTCCTAGAGGTGTTAGTGAACAAAAGTAAAGCTTACTCGGATGTAAGACTGTATCTTCTCACATAACATATAATTACACCCGGAACTCAGTGCTACTAGATGCTACTGAGATCAAAACTGGCAAAACAAAAGCACAACTGACTATTTCAATTATCATGACTATATAAAGCTAATTAAAGAAGATAAAATATAGAAGATTAAAACTTTGTAAACCTAATCCTAAAAATGCATGAATATTTCTATTTTGCCATAATATCCAGTATCCGTGAAGCTCCTTGTACTTTTTCATCTGTAGGAGTAGATGGACCATGGGCAAGATCCAGCTTCCAATACTCTTTCAGAGTTATTTGCACTAAGCTCTGATCATGTGTGTGAACATGTATGCACATACGTGTATGTATGCACAAACATACATGAACATACTTTTCACTTTGGGTTTATTATATGTGCTATTTTGCAATTCTTATTGCAAGTCAGAATAAAGAACATACACAAAGTGATTGGGATCTTAAAGAGTATTATACTATAAAAACCGAGCTTAGAAATCTTAAAGGACTCAATTTTGACAAAACATCGGTATTTCTTCTGTCATCCCAATAAGCTGAAGTGTAATTTATCCTATTGTAGTTTCGATGTGAGCAATCACTATGAGTGTTCTGGCCCAAGTTTTCCTTCTGTAGTGCTATCTGAACCAGCACTCTAGTCAAATGAATCAGATCCATTAAGTAGTTCTGCTGGCAGCTGCAAAGATTTCCTCAAAAATAATTAAAAGCTGTACTTAGAGACTGCTTTTGAAATTTTGTTCCCATCTCTACACATGAGAAGTTCTCTCTCGACAGTCTATCCTACTCCTAAATAACCATTAAAAAAAAAAAAAAAAGACACTATTATACAGAAAAATATCTAACAAAATTGTGTCATGAAGTTTTTATGTCCATTAAACCATTAAATACCCTTTGGACATTTTTGTAGCTGTATATAATTCTAAACAGAACAAAGAAGCAGGTAGGACCTAAAAGCAATATTTTTCCCATCTTTTCTTCATCTCCCCTCTTTGGCTTGCTCAGAAGAATTTCTGTTTATTCTGTTAATGTCATTACCCCAATGACGTTTGAGAACCAAATGACACCGGCTCCTGCTGTGAGCTCTGTTTTGACCTAGAGCCACCTTATATCCCTGTTTTCCTGTAGAGACATCCCCAGCAGGTAGCTGTTTCTGCTGAATCCATTAAATACAAAATGCTTGTATAATCTCTATTGCAAATAAAATCTACAAGCAAAATGCTGCAGAAATATTTTGTGCAAACTATGTTTAGAAGAAAGCTTTCACATTCCAACTAATTTATCGATAAACATAGTAATTAATCATTAAATACCACAGAGAAATAATCATGTAAAATAAACAAACATCAAAGGTGTCTTCACATAAATTCTTTGTCTGGATTGCTGCCTTCTGCTAATCTACAAACTTGCTATGTCTCTCACTTAGAAAGCATTAACAAGAATATAAATGAGGACAATTTTTCATTTATTGTTTTCCATAGCAGCAGTATTAGCAACACAGTCTATTCCAAAACTGTTAATGCATTAATTCCCTGCTGATATAGTCTCTGACAGATGCTGAATACAAAGTATCTCTAACTATATTTAGAAGCCACATGAGTTCCAAGTTCTCTGGTGTACAGTTTACCAGGAAGGGCAGCCTATATTGCTTAGTAAACACTGACAAGAAAGAATAAATATATTCACTGTATTAAAAGGCATAGTTTTTAAAACAAAAAATTACAACGTGTCATACAATACCTAAATCTCCATCTCCCCATGGCACTTCCAGCCAATTGCAATTATAAATCCTACTCATTTCTTTCAATCTGGAAAATAAAAAAAAGTTTAAAAAAACCCCTATTCTTGCTAATTGGGCCTCTTCTTAGTATTCTCCAGCTATGTTTGGAAGGAGATCCTAAGCTCACTGTAATACCAACTTTCAGTAAACACAGCTTTGAAGATATGAGCATATACAAGTAGACAGTTTCTTTTCTGTGTCCTCTCTTTTGTTCATTTTTGACATTTATTGTTTTAACATAACAACTTTCCACAGTGCCAGTACCTGTGCCTTTGCCTTCCAAGGCAGATTAATTGAAATTTCATCATAGGAGAACCTTGAGCCGAATAAGAACTACAGGACAAATTCCTCCTTTTTAATCACGCAATCAAACACACAGTTTTGCATCCTCAAAAATCAATATTAGTACATAGATTTGTAAGGGAAGCTCTGCCAAATGTTCATATGTTACTTTACTACTTATTCATCACATACTTATAAAAGAAACAAGCAGAGATATTCTGAACATGTTTCAAATGCTATTTGATCCACATGCTAAACTTGCCTTTTAGCAGTTCACTATTGCCTCAATTATCTCCTAAACAATTCTTCGGTTGTTAAATTGGGGTCTTAATAACTATTCTCAGCAGTGAAAATCTCCAAAAACAGGGATTTGCATTTCTGTCTTTGATCCATTTCTAAGTCATTAACGTGATTTTCTTCATATTTTCCTACAGACTCCGCTCCTTTATTTCCACCTGCAATTACCTGTAAGTCATTCCTGCAGTTATGATCATAGTAACAAAATAGCATGTAAAAATATCTTCATCATGCTATATTTTGTTTTAAAAGTTTTTGTGTCCAAAACCACATATAAAAAACCCCAACTCTAAAACAATAACAGGTATATTAAAAAGCGGATTTCCAAAACAAGAACAACTGGAAATGAATCAAAGTCTTCTCACTGACAGAGAAGATTTATGCCAGAGCTCAGCAGTTTAGAAAAATACTGCTCTACGGGTAAATAGTGTGCCAGTCCTCAGAAGAAGCAGTATCACCAGAGAAGAACTGAAAATAGAGGCCTACTGCAATTCATTATTGGGAGAGAGAAACACAGACTATTTTGAAAGTGTTGTAGCTAGTATTTATTTCTGCAAAACTAACAAATGTTTTGTATTAAGCTCGTCACTATTACTTTAATTCCTTAATACATATATCGAGTGTTTCAGTTTGTGGCTACTGCAGCAACAGACAGGAAAACTGTAACATAAACAATCTGTACTGCTGTAGTCCCAAGATCAACCAACTCACTTCACTCCAGTTGTTAAAACTGCCTGATATTTCTTATATGTAACTGAGTTTTGACAGGTTTTACTGTAGCAATATAAAATTACCCATTCTTCTAAAGCACTTGCAGGGTAAAAAAGTGTATCAATTATTCAATTGATATTTGATATTAAAAACTAATGAAAAGAATCTTAAGTCAAGCATTTAAAAGTTTAGAATTGCATCTCTAGTGCTTAACTACTATGATTAGATATGATCAGCAAAACAGAAGCCACTTCTTTTTAACAAATGAAATTGCAACAAATAACACCAAAAAACTTCCAAAAAATAGAATATAGACTAGAGATGATTAAAATATATCTGAGAGAGCAGATGTAGTTCAAGTGGCATTTAAATATTTCATTTCAGTATTTCAAATAATCTTTGGTTTTGTTTGATCTAAAAATATTTAAGAATATATAAACACATACACATAATTATGTATATATGCATACAAAAAATGAAAACTTGGTTGGTTCAAACCAATATTCCTTCCAGTGTTTATTATCATTTTGACTTTCAGAATTGGAGGATTTCATTCCAAATCCAAATGCCAACAATGTCCTACTCTTAAAAACCATACAAAGCAAATTTATTTTCCCACATAGTTCTGTTTATGCTGCACCCACAGTACATAACCACATATTAGTTATGCCATTCCAGTGTTGTATTCAATGAATGACTTAGCATTGTGTATCTCTGTATCTAGTAGGATCTCCTGCTCTTGAAGACACTCTATCCAATTATAAACTGACTATGACGTTGCTAATTTTATATTGCCATTTTCATGGTATTCTCCCAATAACAAAAGAATCCTTCAAAACCCTGGCCGAATTTATCTTCATAACATCAGCAGTTCATGCTAATTTATAACTAATGAACCAAAAGACAGAGCATTTCAATGCTTAAATTGTAAAACCAATCTAATAGCTTATTTTTTCCAGAGTACTTAAGCATTAGAGTGCACACTGAAAGCATAGTTTAATTATGGTTATGAGAGCTTTGAGCTTCTGAAATTTCAGCCTTAGATAATTATAACCATGATCAGTCAAGAAACTTTTAGGTTAGATGATTGGTCCTGAAACACACAGGTGCTACAGGAAAAGACAAAATCAGAGGTTACTGTTGGTTGTTGTTAAAACATTAACTCTTCCTTTTCCTACCGTTCACCACATGCCTTCTAACCTTTGCAACATATAGAAAAATTACACACTATGTGTTCCTGAGTATAAACCTAACACATTCTCAGGACGCCATCCATCTGACATATCAAAGGAAGCAGGGCTTTGTGGAAAAATACAGTATTGTGGCTGCTGACAAATACTGGGTTATAATGCATTAGATGGTCAAACCAGCATGACACAGTCAACTTTTAACAATTCCTAGATTTTCAGTGCTTTGACATTGCAATTTAACGTGCTTTTCACACAGAAAGATGAGTCAGTAAACTGTACTAAAAATCCTAAAAACACCCCACAACAGCAATATCCAAACACAGCTCCGTTAGTTCCCGCCACAAGGAACGTTCGGCTCGGTGAAGGCGGCGGTAACGCCGGTGGCAGCTGCAGTTGTCGCTGCTGGCTCAGTGCCGGGCCTTGCGCACATGGGAAGTGTGTCAGGCCCCTTCTGCCATCCTGGGAAAACACGGCGACTCCCCTGCTCACTGCTCATGTACAGCCTGTTTGCTCTGTCTTCCTGAGGCTGGGTATTCTCTGAACTGAAAGTAACTTGCAAACTCTGTGTACCATGGCTAGAGTGCAAAGGTATAAAATCACATCCACCTCTAAATTCAGTAATCCATGAGCCCCACATGGGATTTGATTTGAATATGCGGAGGAGTTGGTAGTAAGACATTTATTATTTCCTTGGATGAGTCGCTAAAACAAGGAAAGGGGTTTTCAGTGGCTTTCCCAATTAGAAGGTAACAAAAAAGGCAACAAAAAAGGCAACAAAAAAGGCATATGGACATTCTGAGCTGAGCTCAGACTCTGGAATAATTTTGCTCCTCAGACGCAGTCTCAGCCTTAATCTGGACTGCAATCAATTCTCCCCAAGCTGTGCTGAGAATATTCAGTTTTTCTGGCCTGCCAGAGATTGAATGCAGCACCTGGCCTTATCCCCAGTCTTAAGAGCTGTACCCAACTGGGCAGCAAAGCTGGGCCTAGCACACTGATTTTTGCCACGTCCAGGAATTTTTTGGTAAAATAGCCTGGTTGTGGGCCCTCAAGCCAGTAGGCTGAAGTCCTTTTCCTAGCTTGACTGTATTCTTTTGCCCTTCTACTAAATCTTATAATGGCATATTGCACCCCCCACATCACTTGTAGTCCATTTTCCAAACTTAGTATTTAATTACATACTGCACTGCAGCATGGCTTTGTCTTCGCTTGCTCTGCAGGGGTGCCAAAAAGAGCCTTCTTCAGATTTGATATTAGATATACCTGTTATGCAAGTGAATTGCAATAACCAGAAGCCTCATCTGCAACAGCAGTCTCTCAGTACTTTGAGATGTCTATCAATAAATATATACACCTGGTTTAGCAATCACACAGTGGCTGTAAGTAGCTGGACTGTGTTAAGATGGATTCTTCAGAAAATCTTACTCTCCCTGTTTTACTATGATTTTGCAGATTACAAAACTTGACTAACTGTGGCTATTTCTTTACAGGAATAGCAAAAGGACTTAATCCTGAATCACACTCAGGAGTGGCTACTCCTAACTCACGTCAATAAACTTTTTATAAAATATTTTTTCAGTCTGAAGGAAAATGTCCTAGTTTTTTGGGAACTACTGACCTAACCTAGCTGAAATGCTCATAAATGCAAGTTACTATAGACCAGGAAATCGTAACTCAGGCAGTGAACACCATAAGAGTAAAAGATACGCTGTGTACTAAAAATGGTGAATAAATATAACCTTATAGTATCATTGCATTCACTCATTTGTGAACCTAAAGTAAATGTTGTTTAAATTCTTGAAGAGTGTTTAATTCTAAAACTGTTAATACTGGAAATCAGCAAAGGTATTTTAAATTATTTTTATGCACATTATATCAAATCTCTTTCCCATTTCTTCTTTCCCTTGATTATTTTAACATCTCCATTTTTAAATTTGATATTGTATTACCACAAATTTCAAGTTTGATTTCCTCATTTTCTTTTGTGTTTAACGCTAAGCCTCATGATATGGTAAATATTAATTGAAATTATGATCACTTGTTAAAAATATTCACATTAGACTCTCACAGTTACTCAAAGCTCCCTTTTACGCACTTGTATTATGAAATATTAGGAAAATATGGCACATACAACAGCAGTCCTAAACACTTATTTTCTAATAGACTTCATTCCTCATTGCTGAAAATGTCAGTGTCCAGCAACTTAAATACTTAAGTAATTCTCCATGCAAACCCTTACAATTATATATTACATATCTTAGAACAGAACAATAATTCTGTCACCTGTAGTTCCTCCCCTGCCTGCTATTTCAGCTACACATAAACTTCTCTTCACATATAAAGTTATATGTAAAGTTTACTTCCCCCCTCCTTTCATTGTCCAGTTCCCTGTTGTAAACAATCAGCCTTCAGTATCCAGTTACCTTGTGACAGGACAGCAAAAGTCAGAGTAAGTCAAGCCTTAAATGCTTGCATAAAACAAATAGGGCAGATAAACAAGAAAAGGTATTTTAGATCAGCTGATAAGACTGCAGAAAGAACAAAAATAGCTTCAACAGCCTTGTGTTAACCCATGCAGGACAATAAAGTGACACTAACATAAGCATGCATTTATATGACAGCTAGAAAAAAAAAAAGCACAAAAAACCAGTTTAGAGCTAGAACATCATAAATTGGGTCAGCTTAGCATATTTCAGAACAGGGTTTCTGAAATGGCTGCTGTACTAACCTTGGCTGGTCAGAATGCCCCAGCTAGCAGTTCGTTTCGCAGGACACTCCCCTATACTTTCTAGGCGTCTTTTGGTGAGATTCTGGCTCCTCTGTAGAGCAGTGTTTGTTGTCATTCTCTGTTCCTTGAGGAAAGCCTGCCTGTCATTGGTGCAGGTGCTCTGGTCTGACGAACATCCACAAACGGATTTCCACTACCTTTTTTTTTTTCTTCCTTTTGCTTTTTCACAAAGGATCTTGCTGTACTTACTGTAGAATGGCTACAACACTGAAATCCATTCAGTAACATTTAGTAGCTTGGACTAGTGAGTACTTAGTGGGGGAAGGGAAGGGAAGGGAAGGACTGCTCTAGCATTTTCTATTTTTAAAACAGAGAAAGAATCAGCTTAGTTACAGCATGAGTCTTAACTATTTACACGATTTAAATGGAAAGAATGTGTTATTTTTTTAATCATTCAAACAAAAAGAAAACAGATTCTTAATGTATTCAATGCTTTGTTGCTTAAATAACACAAAATCTAAACTAGAAAAATTTAAACTGTTTCATCAGAATGGCAATTCTTTTAATAGAAACAATTTAATACATTTATTACTGCATCAAGCTTTACTTGAATGTAACTTGCAGTTAAGAGAGATGTTGGAATTCAGAAGAAACCATGAAACAAGCATTTATGTTTTCTTTTGTGGTGTGGATTTTTGGGTTTGGGTGGGGTTTTTTTGTTGGTTGGTTGGTTATTTTTTCTAAATAGGGGACAATGCATTCTACAGATGTCAACTAGAAATTACATCCTGAATAAATAAAAGTATAGTTTGACTATCTCAAAAAAAAAGAGATTTCACTCTTATTTTGAAACTCTGATCCCATTATGAAAGTAAAGCTGTAGTCTTTTTGAAGAAACACAATTCAATTTTTTTTTAAAATAATAACAACAGGGGCAACCAAATAGTAGTAGAATGTTTTTGTATGTTACTATCTATCTATGCTGATACTATACAACAGAAATTTGCAGAGAAAAGCAATCCATGATAAAATTTCAGCATGGATAAAGAGGACAACGATTTCTCTGTACTAACAGCATATTAAAATGCTGCCTTCAACTCCCCACAGGTTCTTTCTAGTATTTCCTCACTGTCTTGTTCTATGGCTATAAAAAATAGCTATCTGTAAACTTTTTTAAAGGAAATTAACTTTACCGTGTTTCATTAGTACTACTCCTTTCAGATGCATGACAACAATTAATCCCAAAGATGTTGAAAATATATACAGATATTTAATGAAATTGTCTATATCTCTCTTGTTTTTCTTTAAGAGAAAATCCAAGGCAAAATTATAGTTTGGTAGGGTAAGGGGAACAAGGAGCAGCTGCAAATGTCATCTTGAAATTACAGCACATGAGAACTCTCTTAGTGGAATGGAGCTACACTCTTTACAGAAAAGAAGCAGGTGGGCTACTGCTATTCCTGCAAGAGAGAACAAAATTGCACTCTCTCAGACATTACACTGTTTTCAGAACATTGTTTTCCTCAGATTTTATCTAGCTGAATCATAGAATGGCCTAGGCTGGAAGGGACCTTAGAGACCATTTTAATCCAGCCTTCCTGTCACCAGGGTCGCCACCTCTCGACTTGATCAGGCAACACATGGGGACCAAACGGGAACTGAACCCGCGACCTTGGCATTGTTAGCGCCACGCTCAACTGACTGAGCTAACCGGCCCCTTTAATACTTCTACAAATCCAGCAATCAGACTGCAACTAAGTTTTGAGCAGAGCTTCTTCAAAAGGACTTGTTATAAAAGGGTAGATTATAAATATATCACTTTAATACCAGTATTACTTATTAAATCGTAGTGTTTTCTCCAAGTATGTAAATACTGGAAGGTGAATCAACAGGAAACCTTACTAAAGATGTGTATATGTGTGTCTGTGTCTGGAAGACATTGGCACTATTCTCCAGGAGAGAAATAACCAAAGACTTTTTTTGTGCCTGCCATGGCAAAAAGGCTCATCTCAGTTTTACCCTTCTTTTCCATCTGGACTTTCAGGAGAAGGTGGTAAGGATCAGGATCAAGCAAAGCACCTGGCACTGCAGGGCTGAGATTGACAGTGGGCTGGGAAGACAAGCCCTACGTGTTTTTGTAGGAGTTTTGTGGGTGAGGTTGTCAGCTGAGAATGAAGCTGGGTCCTTCTAGAGGAGTGGTACAAACCTGAAAGCCATTCATACAACTTGTTTTCCTCAGATACCCCAGCCCACGCTTTCTCTTAGTGGTCTCAGAGGTGTGACTTGCAGAAGCAAGGAAACCAGCAGCTACAGAGACAGCTGCCGTGGCTTCAAAGAGAAGGACCCCCTGGGGCAGTCAGTAGCACCTGTTCCCTCTGGTCCAGAGAGCCGCATAGGAAGCAATGAGCTACCAGTGGAGCGAGACTACCCCTAACATCTGCCACCTTCAAGGCAAGGGTCCTAGGAAAAAGTACCTCTACTCCACAGACAGTTGCCACTCATTATTGTGAAGTTACTTTGATTACTTTGGAGGACATCAGAATGCAACATATAAAAATATTATTTTTTTTTATGCTTTAAAGAAGGTAAAGCTTATACCATTCAGAACTCCAGAGGCAACTTTTCACTAAATTCTGCTAGGCACGACCATTCATCCTCCAGTCAAAAGCCATTAAAAGGTTTTCTAAAAAGTGAAAGCTAGACCAACATCAGAAACCAACTGGAAATACGGTATTAAAAATACACTTGAGATATTGACATAAAGAAGGGATGAATGTACAGTTAAAACTGTGGAGTAAGACTGAAGAATTTGCTGTTTCATTTCCACCTCTGACATAGAATTGCTATGTGATCTTCCTCAAGTCAACCATGTAACCACTGAGTTACATTAGCCACAAAATAAAGATACGTATCTCTCGACTTCATTAGGTAATAGAACTGTTAATATTTGAAAGTACTTAAGCTTGGTACTCAAATTCTGTTCTTCAGATTCTTTCTCCATAGATGACACTCAAACACTTCCAAATTCTACCAGAAAACCTCTAACAGAAATCTAAGTAGATATCTAAGTATGTAGAAAATACAGTAGGCCCTTACTTTCCCTGCCCTGGCACACAAGCAATTCAGGGTAGTATTTAGATTATAGTTACTCATGGGAGCAATGCAGCTACCTACAGAAAAGCAGCCAGAGGAATGGGCAAATGCAACGCTCAGAGTGAGACAACTGGAGGATTTTACTGATGAGCTTGGAATTCTGATTTAATTTATCAGACAAGCTTTAAATAAACCACTATGTTGCATCTCACTAATAATTAGTTCTGTTCAATTTTTATAACCCAGGGGAAGAACTGTTAGAGGAAACTTTCAAGTGATTTTCTTCACAACTTTTTTTTCCAGATTTTCATAAAAATAAATGTCAGGATGGTTTCAACATTTCTATGTCTGCAAATAGCTCTGAGTTTACTTTACAAGGGAAGCAGTTCTTAACAGGCAGGAATGAAAATGGAAAGAAATTAGTTTCTCCCTTTCAATGGGGAACTCATTCTATTTGAAGACTGTTCTTAAAGCAATATGGATGCAATTGTGGTAACACACAGAAAAAGTGCTAATAAAAACAACGAAAACAAAAGAAACCCCATACCTTTCAACAAGTGATGCCGTCCAATGCAATACAATCCAAACTCTAATGACAATAGTTTTTCTTAGGAAAAATTGGAGAAAATTGCACTATTTTCAAAAGTCACAGATGAGCCATTTCTGTGTAACCCTCCTCAAGCCAACTGATGGACCACCCTGCTTCCCAAACTGTTTCATACTGCTGGATTCACTCTACAGGGTTATTATGGGGTCACAATGACTGCACGGAACCTGCCATGCTAAATTCCGGAACACAACTAGAAACTCTCTCTTC
>NW_009705184.1:82726-100335 GCF_000703405.1 Apaloderma vittatum
ACGGATTACAACCATGAAGCTGAAATAATAGGCAGGCTCCTCATCTCAGTGCCAGTACCCTAAGAGCTGTGTGACATTTGACATTGCCAGAAATGAACCAGCAGAGATCTTGAACATTCCTCCCTGTAGGAGAAGCCAAGATGAAGCAAGTTTTAGAAATTACAGAAATATGGTTACTAAGAAAAACAGCATCCTAAAAGGCCACAATGGCCACTGCTACATCCTGCAGTTCCAGCTCAATGCCAAGGAACTTTGATGCATTCTAAAAGTACAGTGATAAAGCTCTAACAGCAGGACAGGGAAAGAACTGGAACAAATTTTTTATTTTTATTTTTTTTTTGCTTCAAGACATACTTCGTGACCACTGAAATATTATAAATTATTAGCAGTCAACCAGAAGCTTAGGCATTACCTCTATGTCACCAACTAGTCCTCTGTCCTCCACATCTTGACAAATGCCAGCAGATATGTAGATTATACTTAAATAGTTATTTAAGCACAAAATGACATTTCTCCATGGCACTATAAGCATTAAAAAAGCCTGTTACACACTCCTGGTCTTTATACAGTATCATTACTGTCTCTTAGCTGAAAATCTGACTCATTATTAAGGTAGCAACAGCGTGGACAGCTAGTAATTGTCCTATCTCTTTCCTTGAAATTTTTAGAGTTGTAAGGACTTCTATCCTTAGATGCTGGGAATTAGAATGGAAGGTTTAGAAAAGATTTAAAATTCCAATATCATAAAGGCTCTGTCTCAGCCCCTACAGAAGTCAAACACAGAACGATACCTTTACTACATTTCTTGGCTTGTGGGTTTAAAATATGTACTTGCCAGACCTTTTCATGCAGACAGGCAGTGGTAACAGAATATTTGCTAAAATGTGGGCTAAAGTAAAGCACATCACAGCAGTCACGCTGATGAATCTAGTCAAATGCGTTACCAAAAAGGCCTAGGCTTCAGATATAGACAGACAGAAGGCATGAGACGTGTAGTCAGTACGGGAGTGGTATAACGCACCACACAGTGAATCTTCAGTCAATTACTGTGGGAGAAGAGCCATAAAGAGAAATTGTAGCTAATGCCAGGAAGACTTTAGACATAGCAAAGAGTAACATCCACTAGTGCAACAGATGCAGCATGCCATACCGGCTTTATGATCAACCAGCCAGCATTGCTGCAATCACGGATAGAGCTCAGTACTTAGGCACGTAATGCATTCCCCCAAAGCCATCACCATCTAACCCTGGCAGAAGTTCACTCACTGCTTGCTCACATTGCAAATGTTTGAGAACATCCCTTACAAGAGAGGAACGTGAACAGCAGAACCATGGCCATAACAAGTCTACGGGTGAAGGAAGGAACATCACCTTCAGGGTGCTATGCTATTTTGGTCTTCATTTGTTGCCTTGCTCCCCACTACTGCAAAAAAAGAACAGTGCAGATGGTACATTTGAGCTTGCCTCAGTCCAGTACTGGAGTTTCCTAACAGCTTTTCCTCAACAAGTTGTCTTTAAGGCCTTGGAGGCAGATTGCTCCAGGATTATTTTTCACTCTTACTGCTCTGTACCTTTAAAAATCTAGGTTTTAAGCTACGTCAGAGTTCACAATGTTTCTTTTTGTACTTGTTTGTAGTTCAAGCGCTTATTATTCATCTAATTCAGAAAAATAAACAAATCAATTGAGTAGGATTTGCATGTGAGCTAACTTAAGACTGCGCACATCAAGCAAGCCAATAATACCTAGGCTGGTGACAAGGTCCATCTTCAGAAAAGACACATTTCAAGGAGGCATACATAAACAATACTGACCAGAAAATACAACTTGTGGCAATGATCTTCTTAAAGAGGTCCTGACATACAAATACAGATAGGAGGAAAAACAAATCACAAAGGAATCCACGTGATAGGGTATCTCAGTTCCTCTCAGGGAAGCAAGTATGCAAACAGGCTCCAGTAGATATATACACTAGAAGTTTCTGTAGCCTCAGAGATTTTTTTGAAGGTGAGGGAAGATTATTCAATGCTTGCCAACAGATGTTCTTAGTTTCTGTTGCTGCAAATAGGTCAGGGCTCTGGCCATGCCAGTCTAGTTGCATCATATAACTCTCGCCAAAATACCTTTAAGGTAGATTACATTCTTCAGAAGAAAGTGGTTCTGGTATCTTGATATGTCTGGTATCTTGAATGTCTTCTTGAGATTTATTTGAAGCATGACTCTTCATGGGCAATTATTTTCCATACTAGACAAAGGTATTTAGTATATAAGAGAAGGTGACAAGTTCCATGAAAAAAACCTCCCTTCTGAACTTTCGCACTATCTTAAGCATTTTTACACCGTTAGCTTACATGCTGTATATGAAAAACAAATGCTAAATGTGGTGCCTTACACCAAGTGGTATGGTGAATAGGTATGCCATACGATATTCCTATCATTACTAAATGAATCTCTATTGTACCCAGGAAGCAAGTAGAGGTCTTATATGGCTTTTATTAATAGAACTGTGATCTCTGTGGAATGCAAGTTGAGAAAATGCCTCGTGCCTATCTTCCCTATCTAACAACTGTTGCTGAGTGACATTATCAATTGCAGCTTGTTAGAATAAAATAATAGGAAAACTTTGCTCTAATCACTCACTACAGTTCAAAATGTAATCAAGCTTTCCAAACAGCACATCTCTAACAGTGAAACATAGCATTATTTCCTATTATAAGTTGTATTTAACGGACTGGTTTCTTGGGTCAACCCAAGCAGTGCTCAGTGTACAAGAAAAAGAAGGAAATAGAAAGCTATTTACAAGCCCCATAAACCTGAAAGGAGATGGGGACTCAAGTCTTGAACTACCCCAACCCCATGGATGGCTTAATCTAGAGTAGCAAAGAATAACTAGTGTACTGAGTATTCCTACCATTCCTAGCCAAGGTAGACACAGCAAAGCTAGGGAGGGGGTCATATTCACCTCTCCAGTTCTGCAAAAACAATAACATATTTTGAGAAGTTATGCTCAAGTACTACAAATACAAGGCCTGCTTTCAAATAATTTTCAAATATTACTTAAAATTCTACAGTTATGCATAAAGTGATATTCTATGAAAATTTTTGTAGAGTTGACATAATTTAAAAATAGGATATTAAACAAAAAGCACTTTATGTCGTCAGACCTACTTAGGTTCTGCATCAGATCCCAGCAATCTGTGTAAGTACATGACTAGCTGTTTGTCATTGCTACTATAATAATTGATGCAAAATGATTCTTCCATAAGAAAGTTCTTTTACGCTACCTTCCACTTGCAGCTAAAAGCATTTTGACAGTTATTGATTATGAGGCTTAATTTTGATAAAATAAGATTCTTTTTCCCTTATAAAAAGTTTATGAATGGGAACTAGACCTCCTTCTACCAAAAGTTACCTGTATTATCAAAGTATGACGTCTATACAAACCAAGCTCTTACCAGTATTTGTCAGTAGAGTCTTACAGATTCAAAACATCTGACAATGAATTAACTCTTAAGATTTGATACATGCACAGAAATCATTTCAGACCAGCGTGCCACTGCCACATCCTAAAGCAACTGAACTATAAAACTCAGCTGAAGCTCCAACTCAGCACTTGCATATACAGAGCACTTTCAGGATATGACCAGCTAGTTGGTATAATAGAATGACTCTAAAGGTTGTCTTTGGTCCTCTGGTTTGTATCCAGTAATAGCTATAGAAAAGACTGAGTTATTAACTCTTCACAGGTCTGGAAATAGAATGAGAGAAGAAACCTTACTGTGTAGATCACTGTCACCAAAGATAGCCTGCTAAGGGGCTAATTATACTCAAAGTTAATTTGCAATTGAGTTCCTTTCTGTAGATCAATTTGTAGGGCATAGAATTTTAAAGCGGAATAAACATAAATATGCTATGACTTTTTCTGTAAAGACAGAAATTAATAAAATCTTGAGTTTTGCAAAATTCCTAGTGTAACGAGTAAATACACAGTCCCTTCAACACAATATAAAAAGCTAGGTACCATAACCTCTTTCTAACGCTGTTATAGTCCCTGACTGCAAAGCAGTTCTAAACAATAAGCAGTCCCTTTTAATTCAATAGGGCAGGTATGTGTATATGACTGTTTTCAAAATCAGTGCCAAGGTAAATGGGACTTCTATAGTAGAACGGATCTCTTTTTCATTTAATTCTTTTATGGTAGTAATACCACTGAATTCACTGAAAAAGAAATAAATTCTGATTGTTTATTAAGACATGAGTCTTTAATCAAATGTAAGAGGCTGCAGGGTTCTGTCCTGCATTTGGTGCTGTTCGATTTTTTAATATTGTGGATGTTAGAATACATTTATTTCTATAAAATCAGCAGATGACACTAACCTGCAAGTGCTGCAGCTGCTCAGAGTGGAATCATTTAAATCAGACTTGAGTAAAATAGAGAAATGACATCAAGAGCATGAAGTCAGCTGAAGGCCAGTGTAAAGCATTAGAAAGGAAAAAGAAATACATAGTACAGTGAGTCTGTTTTAACATGGGGTTTACAGTAGGCTACAGACTGTATCCTTAATGATAGAATCATTAAGATTGGAAAAGATCTCTAAGGTCTTCAAGTCCAACCATCAACCCAGCACCACTATGATCAATAAACCATGTCCCTAAGTGCCATATCTACGTATTTTTTGAACACCTCCAGGGATGATGACCCCACCACTTCCCTGGGCAGCCTGTTCAATCCTTTATTATTCTTCCAGTAAAGAAATTTTTCTTAATATCCAATCTAAACCTGCCCTAGTGCAACTTGAGCCCATTTCCTCTTGTCCTATCACTTGTTACTTGGGACAACAGAACAACCTTCTTTTCACTATAACTTCCTTGCAGGTATTGTAGAGAGCAGTAAAGTCTCCCCTCAGCCTCCTTTTTTCCAGACTACACATGCCCAGTTCCCACAGCTGCTCCTCATAAGACTTGTTCTCCAAAAAAAGCATAATTCCAGGAGGTATTACATAGGGTATCACGTATATGGCACGAGATAATTGCTCAACTTTTATGTAACTAATAGCTCTGATTGCACTAATAAAGTCTCAGCTGGAGCACTCTGTTTAACATAGGGAATTATACATCAGTTAGGATATCTATGAAGTGTGCATGAATTGGCGCAAGTCCAAAGGAGAGCAACTCCAGTAATTCCAGGCCTGGAAAACAAGATTTAGGAGGACAGGCTAAGTTAAATCCTTTTTTTCTTTATTCTAGAAAAGACAAAACCAGTAGAGGTAGGAAGATACATGGTAATAGCCTTTAAATTCATTACTTTTCATACATGGAAAAAAACTAGTAAATACCTTAATCATATTTTATGTATTTAGTTTGCAGAAATAAAGATTTAGGTAGGTCTTGGTGGAAGTGGGAAGCACCGTTGTGATGAGAATAGCAAAAATTGGACACTGCAGAAATCACTAACCATTTTTAAAACATGCCAGAGAACCCATATATAGTTGATCCTAGAGCATCCAAATAACAGACCCTTCAGCTGATGCCCTTCAGCTGTATACAAGAAAAGTTTAAGACTTCATCTCCAGAAAAAAATTAATGTGAATTTTAAGTAGTAGAGCTTTTATGCCCACTTTTCTAGTCTTAGCTGGTACTGAACACTGCATATATAACACAGCTGTTACATTTCAATGCCACATACACAGTATAATAATTTCTAATTAATTGTTAGGATGTTTTCCCTATCCAGCTATTCACATACATATGAGATCCAAAGGATAGATTTAACACAGTAAATTGGTGACTATCTATACTGGAGAGAAAATAGTCCTGAAATATTAAGGAACAAAATGTGACCCGTTTCACTACTAATATCTAGCAACAAGACCACAGTAGGCAGATGACACAGATAAACCTCTCTCCTTGTATTCAAAAAGAACAAGCCACAAGCCAAAGTCAGTCAGGAAATTTGCAACCTCTGGGCCTTGATTCCTGTACTGACATATATACTTTCAGTTTGACAAAAGGAGTCCCACCAAGTACTACTGGTCAGTACCCAAAAGGTCCCAGATATATAGGTTTTGTAAAAGAAAAGCATATTTTAACTCAGGAGCTCAATTCAGTAAACATGAAATAATGTCTGTGCCTAGTAGTACATTATTTCCAAAAGCTCTTTTCTTTTTCAAAATTATAGCACTCTATCCCAGAAAATCCATTATAAATAACAAAAAATAATTTTGGAGTATTACAAGCAAACTGAAAAAAACAGCACTAACAGAATTTTAAGAGCACATAATCAAGTTAAAACTAGAAAATGAAAACCAACATTTCCTCTAATTAGAATTACTTCATGAAACACTATAAACTTAAATTAAGCAATGATAGGCTATTTTTTCTGTCTGAGCTTCTTCTTTTCTGCTGAGGCTTCTCTATTGCTTAATAAAAACTACAGAACAGGATCACTAATTAGGAGGATACTTGGTATTTAATTTTACCATTTAATGTTACAAGCTGTAGCTTCACATTTCTTATTTTGCATCTCCTAGATATGACTTTGAACAGGATATAGTGTTAGACAATATTGTATAAACTCTACTGAGGTATCTCTGCAATGTATTTCACAAAGATAAACAAACCAAATACCACAATATGATGTGAGTTGAGACAGTATCATCATAGAGCAAAGGTTTTGGGAAGATGAGATAAAATAGTAATTTTGAGGAGCCTTATTTGCATTTCAAAGAGCAAGGATTGGTCCTGTTAATCATGACAAATGGCTGAATTTGTAGATTATGTAACATCAGCTGAATATGTGCTTAGGACTGTTACCAATTCAGACCCAAACATTGGAGTTGGGCAATGAAAAGACACTCCACTGTTAAACTGTAAAAAGTACAGTTTAAGCACAAAATAGTTGGATTAACTATTTACTTCTAATAAAACAAGCAGAAAACCAGAAACTCTACGATATGTTTAAGCCTTTAAACCTCTGCTACGTGAGCAAACAGTAACCTGCAAGAACGATAGATTTTCATCTTTTGCACTGGCCAGCTACTATGGTGTTGAATATACATTTATTTAAATACAATGGCAGATATTTGATGAATGACCAAACTAAAGTCTCCTGGATTCAGCAACATGGAACAGTGTAGATACTGTTTTATTTTCCAACCTGATATATGTCATTCCTATCCCTCTAGTTTTTCCCAGTCTTTCTCCTTCCTTACTCAGATTCATGTGTCAGTCTTCCCAGATGAGCTCCCTTAAAGCTGTCTGGCAGTGTTTGACAATAAAAACATCTTGATTTCACATGAAGACTGTAACATTCCCTGCAAATATTTCTGCCACGGGGGGACACAGTCACTCCCTCCCATCCTACCATAGTGAGTATACAGATAGACACTCCTCCACTCCATACACACATATCTGTACACATACTTGCACACAAACACATGTGCATAGTAGTTCAAATGATATGATTAACATATTCAGATGTAAAAACACTGGGTTTCAGAACTTCGTCTCTAAACTGTGCAGAGAACAAGTAATATAAATCTACCTCAAGTAAATCTTCTGCAAAGCAAGCTAATTTCTCCTTCAGGATGTAAGCCTCTCTGTCTGGTTTGCAAATTTGAATACATACACCAAAAATGTCTAACTCTTGTTCCAACATTCAAGACTGAAAATATTTTTACTTTTGAAAATGTTTCTGACTCGATTCTACAGTTTGCTCCTTTGCATTTAGCTTTGATTTCTACTTCTTGTTCAGGGCACCTATGGAAAAGCAGTGAAGGTGCTAAAAGGCAAGACAAGTCTTCCTGTTCCACCACTTAACTTAAACTTGATGCTCTCCCAGAACACAAGGAACAACAATAAAGACAAGTGAGGCAGCAGGGACCCCAAGTTGAGCAAAAAACATGGCTCGGTCATGCGCTAGGATACCACAACCGAGAAGAGAGAATTTTCCGCATCTTGTTAGCCAGAAAAATAACTGAGTGACAATGGTGCTGGTTCACCACAGACAAGCTTGCAGAAAAGGTAGTGCCCAGCTCTGCCAAAGTTCTGCATGAGCAAACAGAAAAAGGAATTATCACGAGAACTTTTACCCAGTAAAATCTGATGAGTTTCCACACAGATGCCCAACAGCTCACCCTGACAAACAGGAAGCTTCCTGACACGTGGCAAGACAGTAATTCAAACTACAGACATATTGTACCTTCTCAAATAAATTATTACAAGAAAATTTCAGCTTAATCGAGAAATAATTCAGAAATATTTGGACTAGTTTCACTAAAGTGTTTCAAAATAATCACATGCCAAGCACAGAAGATTTCAACCACAAATGGGTAAGATGGGGAACCCTAGAAGCAATTTGGAAAATCGTCTTACATCAGGAAGTATTTGGCAATCATAATCATCTTAAGTGTAGGCCTCTCTCCTAACAGGACACTGGCTGTAATACTTCAGTTTTATTCTGACCTAAAATAGGTCAGAATAATAACCTAAAAAAAGCTGAAAAGTAAACCCACTTAATTGGTTCTGTTTTAGCTCAGACCAGGGTATTACATAACAATAATAAAAGCTTAAATAATCTAACAACATTCACTCAGGTATTTTTTCTTAATCACAGCAAGAACTACAGAAAAAACACACACATATAATTTGATTAACCAAATATAAATGAGGCTCGCAGATAAATAATTACCTAGGAAAAAACCCAATAACAACAAAACCCCCCAACAGTAAAGACACAATAGTAAATACAAATATACCTTGTCCTTGAGGAACTCCGTAAAATTCAGCAGCTATCCTTGCTGCTTCCTTACGGTTTCCTTTCACAATGTAGAAATGACTAAGTATAGCAAGGCTGATCTTCACAAAAAGTTTAAAACAAAAAAGGGAAAGTATAGTAAAGTAGACATTGGATAGCTGCTGGGCAAAAGGGCGACTTTCTTCTATGACAGTCATTGCTGCAGCAAAATCTCTCTCAGTGTTTGGGTAGGGCTCTCAAATGTGTTGATAAGATCATATGGCTCCAGCCACGCACTCTTGGGAACAACTGGTCCTGAGGAGAGAAAATATCAGCTGGTCATGATGCCTGCTGCTCAAAATATGATGATTATTTATACTGTACATAGTATTGAGTTCACTACCACTCCTGCTAGCCTGGTGATATTCAAGTGGGACGGAATATAACAGACACGAGTTTCGAGACTCTGGATTGTACTCGTTCCACTCGAAAGGTCTGTTTCATTCCAAATTCTGCATTTCTAATTCACTTATTTACCCTCTTAACATGTTTAATAACACATCAGCAAAAGTATTATTATCAAGAACTACAATTTCATGCACTAAACCAGGTAATTGTTTTTTTAAAAATATGTTCTCCTACTTCTTGAGTACAATTGCTTTTTTGTGCTACTTCATTTTATATTACTTTTTTATAAAACTAAAATCACATTATTAAATACTTTAAATACACTTTAATAAAGAAACACATTAAATATATAACAGTTTTGACAGTCTCTTATTATTTTGATCAGGCTGAATGTAAATATCTAGTTTCATAGCTTACAGCATTATACAAAAAAAGCAGTATTCAGAGCAGACTATAAAAATCAAACTCCTAGATATTTCTAGGAGATAATCTAAAATCAAATTAAAATCAAATTAATTAAAAATAAATAAATGCAATGGTAAATATGCAACATAGAAAAATTCTAATGCTTATGATACCCGTTTCATTGTGCTGCACTATATTAGTTTAAACCTATGACATGACAGGCTTGATTTCTTGGACAGTTTTAGAAAGAGGAATTTAAATTCCTCAGATTCTTTAAGAATTCATTTTCTTGTATACCATAAAGTTATTACTCATAGTCACCAGCAGTCACGCACATGTTGTTCCATTAGTGTGAGTAATTGCTGAGTAAATAATGGTGCCACAACATGATACCAACCAAGGAGCTGCAGGACAGAACTAGATTCCTAAGTAAACTGTAACCCTAAAATAAAGAATCATAGCAGTATATGAAAGGGTCCTGTTCTAAACTTTTATATAGTCTTTTAAGTGAAAGAAATAGTGTCTTTAGTTTTAAATATTCACAGTAATCTTAAACTGAAACACTCTTTCTATTCTACCCTGGATTCTCTTGTGTGATGGTCAGAAAGAAAACATTTTAGAGTGCTGGCACCTGTCCATCAGGAACGGAGGGCATGATCCAAATGTCACTGCATCCACAGATCCCCCTGATTTCAATGAAGAGCATGGCAGGCATTAAGCATATGATATAAAATCATATTTCTGAAAGGAAAGTGGCATCTGGTTCCAGGTCTAATTTATTAGAATGAGAAACTATAATGTTTTCTGAAAACGACATTCAGACAAACCTATCTAAAGGAATAAAAGACAATGATAAAAGGAAATGTGCTTGGAAAAATATTAAGATTTTTAACAGACACGAACTAACTTCTGCTTATCTTGAGAGAGACATTCAGTCTTTTTCTTTGAAAAAAATTAATTTACATAGAAGTCAAAACACTAACTAGAAAAAGCAATTAGAAAGCAATTTACATTGTAAACAATATTACATTTATGTATATATATGTACATATATATACATACATACACACCCTTTTCTCAATAAATTTCATTTATAGACATTTTCTCATCCAGCTAGAATAGGAACTGCTCTCCTCATACCATAGTTGGAAACAGGAGTGAGTACTTAAAATGCCAGATGAAAATCCCTTTTTATATTTGGCACATTGTTATCTGACACTGAATTGAGGTGTCATGTTTTCCATATGGATAAATAGGCATTATGTTCTGAGCCACCGCTGCCAATTTCCGTTTCAATTATTAATAGAAATTGTATATTCCTTAGTAACACATCCAGTATTAGAATTTCTTACTTCTTCTATATTTCTGCTAGTATTATTAAACTTAACTCAATCAGTCCACAGAATTCCCCAGCCATCTGCATTTATGATGCAGAATAAGGAAGAATCATAAGTATCTCACAATGTTTTAGCTGACCGTCTTTTTTCTGACTCCACATTAAGTCATTCAGTAACTGCTTTCTCACCTGGACTTCTCCCATATCTTGTTATTTAACAAAATAATCTTTCTTTGTAGAGGCAAATATCAAAATAGTCAATTACTATAAATAACAGCTGGAGTTTGCAGTAGCACTCAGAGTTGATCTTCCCCTTATAGTACTGTGTCCTGCTTCTTATAACCACAGTAGAGAAATCATTGAAGAGAATGCTCAGTTGTTAGGTTGTCTTCTTCAGGTTGAAATTTTCTGTAAGAGGTCAACAAAAACAAAAAATATTTTCAAAAATGAGACTGTGGATACATGTAATATTTTGTAAGTGATCTTTCAAAAATCCTCATTGATCTGAAAAAGTTCTGCTTTTTGAAACAACATGAAAACTGAGCAGGAGGATTTTTCCTTTATCAAAACTCGTCTTCTGTTCTCTCAAAAAATTCCCAACTTAGCTACACACTACATAAAAATAAAAGAAACTGTGAGTTTTGAGAGTTTCCTAAGAAGATGGCAAAATTACTCTCCTAATATTTCTTCTTTTTTAAAGCTCTAGAACTCATATGCGCCTGCTTAAACTGGAAATTCTCCCAACTGCACAGAATAACCAAATTTATCCTAATCTAAGGCTAATACAGCTCTGCAGAAATTACCATTGCAGTTTATTAGCCAACCAGTGCTACCAGGCATTCAGTCATGAAAACAGAACAACTGCACAGATGTTCACACTCACAGGGCTTTTTGGAAGAGTCAATGAGACTTAAATACAAAATATCCGCAAGCCCATGCAGACCTGGAGAGTCAGGAACAAGAAAGCTACAGATGTTGCAATGGAAATCAGAAGGTAGAAGCTTAAGTAACTAAATAAAGGAGCTGACAGTCAATGTGATGCTAGAGTGCAGAAAACTGGCATCTAAGCATTCCAAACTTTCTGTTGCACAGAAAGCAATTGGAGTCTGGTCTTACAGCAGTGCAGAACCGTGAGAGCTTCCAAAGAGAAATGCATCAGCAGTAGGTAACAAATACAGGTCATAAAGATATCAAAGCACTTGAAAAGAGCAGTGGCTTAATCTGGACATTCATATTGCCTGTATAATGTTGACTTTGAGGAAAGAAATTTCTCTGCCTCATTTCCTCACTTGTAAAACGGGTTTAAAAGGACCACTTAAGAGGAGTATGCTGAAGATTAATCCAGTGTTGTTAACAAAACGCTCAGATATTCTAGTTAAAACAATATCGAAACTAATTAAGCATCTAATAATTTTTCTTTTAGTATAAAATCTGGGTAAGAAACCTGAACAAAATAAAATATTTAATGATCATTCACTTAATCATGACAAAAGAGATAGCCTGTAAAATTATTGTAACATCTAAGGCTTTATCATAGCACACAGGAAAACAGCACCAAGGTACACTGCAGATGAAAAATACTAGGATTTTTGTTTTCAGAACATAGTAATACTGTGACAGAAAAGGATCCCCCTAGTTTGACATACTAGCATATCACTAGCAAATAAAATAAGAACAATGTAATAATTTCTCTCATGCTTTCCCCATTTCTGGCAATTAACTGTTTTAACTTTAAAACCATTTTAAAACCTTCAAATGCTGGAATTCATGGTTTTAAATTCTCTTTTATTGTAGCTTGGTAAGTTATCACTTCTAAAGAACATAACTAGTACATTCAAGACAGCAATACTGCCATTTATAATGACTGGAAGAATGGTTAATTTCAAACTCCAGTGCTCAAAGTAGGCTGCCCTTTAATGCTTTACTTTGTAGTGGCCAAGTGCAGAAAGTACTCGGCAGTGGCACTCATTTACGCTAATTCAAAGTGTCTGAAATCCCATGCAATTTACCCACAACCTAAGTGATTAACTTTAAGAAAAAGAATATGCTCAATCCTCTATGATTAATAACATAACCACATTAATAAACTGTTCCTCATCACTTCAGAAGACTGGTGTGCTTAATTTTCAGTAGGGCAACACATCAGAAAAATTGCACAGCTGATAATATTTGGTCTCTGATAATATTTTTTAATACCAAAGACTGTATAACCCTTAGAAATACAGTTTCTTTATAGCATATACTGTGTCTTTATTCCTGGAAAATACACTTTTAATCAAATCTTTTAAAGTAAGCCCCCTAAATTAGACTAATATAGGCTGTAGGAGAGTAATTATACTCCTGGCACAAATTCTGTTAGAGTTAGTCTTAACAGTTTTCTTAAGTAATTTGGAGATGCATCTAAATGTCTGAAGTGAAAATGGTTTTTTAAAGATGCAATACAGGATAAAGAATTATTAGTATGACACTTCACCTGCATGTCTTTCTCCACATATAAAAGATTTGGCTAAAAATACACAAGTAGTTAAGATAGTTATCCTGGTTTTGAAACTTCTGGCAAATACAACAGAAGATAATTTAATGAAGCATGATGACAGACAGAGGAACACTTAGAAGCTTTGAAGAATACCTTAATTTATACATTATCAAGAACCTACCAGGAGAAACTTCTAAAACAATTACCTCAAAGCAGAAAGAATTTAAAGTAAAATCAATAAGAAATCACTAGTTCTGGTATTGAGTTTCTGATACAAGCACACAATCCTTGATGAAGGGCTCAAAACTGCCAAGAAGCCTGAGCTATTAAAATGCAATTTCTAATTCAGGATGAAAAATTACCTGCTTAGGGACCTGCTGACTTGCATTTTAGTAAGTGTATGGGATGCTAATCCTCAACACTTACAATTTTATTTGACTCATCTGAAGTTATTGAAAGTTATTTACGTTGTTTCCTCCTTGATTTATGTCAAGCAATTTTTTCTATTATCATCTCCTATTCAAAGTATTTGAAGTGAATAAATCCAGACATGGAGCAACTATTTTAAAATGCACTTGTTCATATATGTTGTTATGCAAACTGTTACCTTAAGTTAACGTTGAAGGTAAAACAAAAAAAGACAGACATATATAAAACAATCTTCCAAAAATAAAAAGCTCTTTTTAATAACATTGTTCATAAGTTAAAAATATTATGATTCTATGTGTAGGCACATAAAAAACAAACAACTCATATCTATCTAATAGTTACAAGAAATTCAGAAATTGGTGCGACTGGAAGACATCCAACAGCTGCCAAGTTCTTTTCCAGACAGGAACTCAAGCCCATCAGCACTATCCAGACACCACTCTCTCTTTGTAAAATATGAAGAGGTGGCCAAAGTGCAGGCTTTCTGCTACTGTTTTGGGGCAATGAAAAGAAGAAATGTGGAAGACCACAAATTTGGGTCCAGAACAACCAAACTCAGTTCAGATCTGAACTGCTTCTTCACTACACCCTGTTGCTATCTCTAAAAATTCTAGAGTTACTCAATCACGTGACAAAGCCAACTGAAGCAAACCCAATACTGTAAAACAAATGGAATGCCTGTATCTCTTTTTAGCTTTTCCTTCTGAAGAACCATAATGTCATGTCTATCCAGAATCTACACAAACAATCCAGTGTGAAGTTCCAACTGATAAGCAAAGTTATGTTTCATTCAGATTTCTCCAGTCCTCATAACTGATGTTACTCTCCTGATCACCCAGCTAGAGGCTTGAACCAACAATCTCTTCCCAAATGCAACGCAATAACATCTTAAATGTCGTAATAAGGGAAAATCAGACTAAGTGCTGTAAAACATGTTACCCTCCTCTTCTTAGTAGTCACACTCTGACTTTTGACACTGATTTTACTGAACAGCTATGTATTTAGACACCATTTCTCTCATAAGACCATGAAAAACATCCAGTTCATTTAAAAAGCTTTAATACAAATACTTATCTCATGCAAGTTTAGTTACATATATAGTTTCTCTCTATTTTGGTGTAGTACATTTTTCCATCTGTTCTCAAACTGCTCCAGAAAGTCCAATTTCATGCCTTTGGGTGGATATTGTAGCACTTTTTTTTCCCCCTCCACTGTATTAAAATCAGTGCTCTGATACCATTTAGGCTCTACACAAATCAAATTCTTTTGGTACATGAATGACCCAACCATTCTTTTGTAACATCGTGGAACATTTGCTTATATTTTTAAAGCTGTGTAACTTTGTCATACACCCACTGGTTAGCTGCTTCTCAAAACGGTGACCGACTGCGCTTCAACTACAAGCCTAGTATCAAAGAATCATTGCTATCAGCAACTTTACCATGTGAGCATGCTGGATCTGCTTAACCAGTCCATCTAATCACTGACAGTAAAGTTCTGTACAGAAGAGAAAGAGGCATAACCAAGCTGCTTATCAGTAAATTCAGTCTGAGTTCTGCTAAGAAACCCAGTACATTTGTCCTACAGTATTTGTTGCAGAGCCCTCTTTGGATACCTAACACAGCCCAATTATTAAAAGTATTATAAAAAAGGATTCTAAAATAAGTCATGTGTGTTCTTGGAGACATTACTAAAACCCGAAATATGTCAGACAGCAGGCACACACAGCGTGCTGACAGACAGACTCTAGCAAATCTTGCCCCCCAGGAGTGTAAAAAGTTACCACCTCCAGCTGCCCATTCCATTCCTCAGTTGAAGGCTCCTGCCCCTCTTTCTCCTTTCCTGGAAATCAACATTAAAAAATGCGTATTGGCATTCAGCCACTTCAGTGCAAAATCTGGGAATTTCAACTTTTGATGAGCTTAAATTAACCTGCCGGGCTTCACATTGAAAAAACCACTCACAGCCCCATTAATCTACAGAGATAGTAATGTCCTGTTACAAAGTAGCAGTAAGCTGTGAGGGGAGAGTAATGTCAAAATACACATACTAGCTGCCTCTTAATAAGGATATTTAGCTGTCATTTTTGATGGCTCCATATTGATATGGCTGTATCAGTGAAACTTTGAAGACTCTCCTCACTTTGCACCTCTTTGCCTTTGGATGGTTTCTCTCTCGGATCCAGACAAATGTTTTCATTACCATCCACACATCTATAGAATTTCACAGATTCCGTCTTCAGCAACTAACTCACCGTCCTCCTTGGGTATGTAGTACTACAGTTACCATGCTCTAATATTTGAGCCAGCTTGACAGAACTGACTATGCTATTTCTCATTTCTCTAGTAGGCATTGCAACCACCCTATTAATCTAAGTTCCTGTAACTGAGCCTGGTATTTTTGCAGTTTTTACAGTTAATCTTTTCTTTAATGAACTGAAAAAAAAGTCACATGTTCTTACTAAATATGTGTCTCTAAATAAATAAGCAAATAAATAAATCAGTAACATTCAAATCCCAGAAGAGCCATCATATGCAGATTTGGTTTTCATCACATGTTCAGTTAGTATATGAGAAATAAACTTGACAGAAATTTTCTGTTTAAACTTACAGTTTTCAAAAGAGCATATCTGCACCTGTAACTAATGCACCTCTGACACCTTGACAGACCTCTTCAGCTGCTTGAATTGATACTACCTGGACTTCTGAAACTGGCTTAGATCCATCGTAATTTTTAGATTTATTTATGTGCAAGACCTTTAAATTATGCCATCAAGATGAGACAATTGCCAACTATTCTAAAGGGAATAGTTTGCTCAAAGTAATGTTTGAGTTGTGAATGTTTTCTGTCACTGTTTTGAATTTCTTTCAAAATTGTTAATTTTATTCTGCACTATAGCTTGTCTTTTATTTTTTCTTCAATTGTTTAATGGACTTTTTTTCTTCAATACAAACTGTTTCTAAAAACGATGAAATAATCTGTTTCCTTTAACTTTATAACCTTTTTCTTCAAACTTTTGCCAGGTTTCTTATAGATCAAGTAAAAGTGCTTTCATTTGGCTCCTTTTTGTGTATATTCTGGTGCCTGCGAGTAGTATCAATGAAAAGAAATTAGAAAATCAATTCCACGACTTGGTAGGTATGCTAGTTAAAAGATTATTCTACAAGTATATGTCACTATACACTTACTCCCATGGGTAGTGTTCATATTAGAAAGGCTTTTTTTCCCATCCACTAAAATTGGTATCAGCCAAGTGGTATCACCATGAGAGAGCTAACAAAACATTCTTTTCCTCAAGCTGAGGCATGACAAGTCTCTGGTTGTTGCTTTTACAAGAGACATAAATATACTTTGTGATGAAGAACTCGGGTAACTGACTTGGGTAAAACCAGAGTGAGGTGGATCAGTCACATACAGGCTTCTTGCCACAGAATGCAAAGCACAATTAAGTGTGAAAGCTTCAGCTGAACCATTGACGTATGAGACGGATTCAGCTAAAATGGCTTTATATGCCATGGAACGGGCAATAGCAAATCTACCAGGAGCCAAAAATGAACTGTGTTGGGCTGCAAAACAAACTTAAGAGTTGGTTTTGGAGCCAAGGATATCTGGTTCCATTTCCAATGCAGCATTCTTATTCCACTAAATGAGACTGTTAATCAAGTTCATTCCGAAATCAGAGACTTAAAAATTCCCAATATTTTTTTTCCTGGAAGACTAGCAATACGAACACAGAGGCAAGTGAAAATTTCAGTTTGCTTATCTTCTTATTCTTCATACTTTGTAGATCTAAAGGGGGGGGGGGGAGGGAGGGAAAAGGAGG
>NW_009705184.1:100366-103363 GCF_000703405.1 Apaloderma vittatum
AGCCACATCTTTTCTATAGCAGTCACAAAAATGTCCCACTCAGAAGAGGTACTAACTGAAAGGGGGCTGTTGCAATAGAGATGCAAATTCCCCAAGTTGCTCCTGGCCACTTTTATTTTAAACTTCATCTGCATACCCAGAGCTGCCTAACATGCTTTGTGTTGCTACTGTGTCTTAAAGAGTTAACATTTCAATAACTAATAAAAGATAAATTTAATAAAGAATTTAGATATTTATAGTAAAATTTAAGAAGGGTATATGTTGCCCTAGGCTGTAAGAAGTCCTCATCTAGCTAGCTAGGTGCCAAAGATGCCACAGGCATCTAAACTTTCACCTGTAAAATTAGTTAGAAATTTAAGCCTCAAGAAGGCCAAGGGTGCTATGACCTAAGCTGAAGTTAACACCTCCTCTCCACCTGGAATTCACAAACCATACACACCAAACAGTCAGTAACCTCAAAGCTCCTATCTGTGTGTACCACATTAGAACCAACCTGACTTCAGCGGAAAAACAAAGAACTCTCAGCAATCTCTGTTGATGGTTAATGTCAACACCTGCCATTTTGTTTACAGATGATTAAAGGAATCACTCACTAACTTGAAGATCAGAGTACCAACCATAGAAAGCAAGCTTCGCTCTCTCAGAAGACTACTCTGCTCATCAGCTGCTGACTGGAATCAATCCTGTTGAAGTGCTGATACTATAAAAAAACCCCTCATGATTAATAGATCAAAGAGTGCATAAGAACACAATTCCAAAGCCAGATTTTGGGTAAGGACAGAATAAGTGAGAATTTCAGACCTGCTCCCAATCCCATCTCTGCATTTTATTCAATTAGTTTGCAATGAAAAATTATAAAACTTCTTGAAGTAAGAACCAGATGAAGCACTGTCATGCCTTAGGTGCTCTGCTAGTCTAGGCCTGAGTACGTTACTCAGGCTATTTACTAAATTAAGTCCAAAACTATATGAGCAGCAGCCACATTTTTTCATTTGTCTTAAAAACATATTAACATGAATTTGGCCAAACCTTTTGATTTTGGTCTTCTTTGGGTACTTGACTGCTGCTTTGGAAATTTCAGTACTTTACTCTTACAAGTTCTGCCTCAGATAATTAAGTTTTCACCAAAAGAAGAGTTGTTTAATATCTAATGAAAAACTCCAAACAACAACTGTAAGAACTGAAAGCAAGAGCAAAGGTAAGTGAGCCTTTTGTTTGTAGATATAAGAAAAGAATAGCATTCGTATTTGGAACTGTCTTTTTTTATTATAGCGGTGATTTCACAACTTCTGAAATGTTTAGGTTTCACAGTTTGCAGTAAAAGCTTCCTTGTTGCTTCCAAGTCTTCAAATACTTGGGGGAAAAGTACCCACCCTTCAGGAAGTCATCCAAAGTGTAAGTAACATTCAGTTCCAGACCACAAATCAAAAACTTACATCTCACAACAATTAATGTTTTGAATATAAAATAATAATAAACCCACCAAAACCTTTACACATGAAATTCTCTGTTTCTAGAATTCTTCTGAACTATCAGGAAGGTCAAGAATTACCAAATGCAAACTGGCAAAGAATTTATCATCAGAACATTGCTAACAAACCTCTTTTCTTTAAGCCTCTGACTGATTTTATTATGGCAAATGCACAGATACTCAGAAACCGACAGCCTAGTGGAACAGAGCTTCCTAACTGCGAGGAATGTTCCCACAGGTACCTTCACATCCTATGTTTAATAATAGTGATAAACAGAGATGTGCTACAGACACTTGAGATTGGTGGAATCACAGAGTATTAGTATTCCCTTTTTCCTATCCTATTCCCTACCTTTATCTGCAAAATCTTTTCTTCCTGGAATTATGGACTTGACTCTCAGTTACAGGGGAGGAAAAGAAACAGCACCATCATTACAGAACATAATATTTCAGCTGACACCTCATTCTCCCTATCCCTTCAGTCACCGTAACACCTTCGATCTCTTTAGACTCCTGTATCTGAACCCCCATTCCTACTCCCCATATTTACAGCATTGGAATCTAAGGGCTGGGAGAAGTTAAACAGAACTAGACACCTGTTGTCCGCTCAGAGATATCTGTGTTAATCAGGCCTGGTGTACGTAATATAATGAAATATGGAAGAAAACCACAGCATTGTACAGGCTCTCATACCCAAGCCTGAAGTGAAATTTCAGCCAACTTCAAGGAGCAAGGTGAAAGATTGCCTCATCCTGTGAAGGGTGTGGGTTCAGAGTTATCTGGTAAAGATAAAGGATTCCAGTGACATGCCCAGCTACTAAATGAGGCTTCCAGACAATTTACATGTTGAGTATGTATGTAACAAAGCAGAAATAGGAACCTCCTACAGAAAACGAGACACTGAACAACAAGGCACAATACCAGTACAGACATCAAGTGAAAAGACAAGCCTTCGCCTCAAATGCTATTTACATTTTATTTCATAAAATCCACCAGGGCAACAAAATACCAAAATTTCCCTCTAAAAACAAATGTATTAGAAACTTAACAGGCAGCAAACAATTCATTCACAAAAAATGCTCTGACCATGTAACAACCCCTTTTTTTTCCCTTCAAAGTTATGAAGGCAATAGGATAAGAATATATACCGCTGTTACGATCGGCAAGACCACCAAACAGCAACGCCAAGCAGTCACTCCCAGGGGATACACAACGCGCTCCCACCACCAGAGGGGCTGAGAGGGGCCTCTCCAGAGCCAGGCCGCTGCTGCGTTTCCTCGCCACGGGAAGTAAAACAGGCCCCTAGCAAGTGGACACGCCTCGTCTTCAGGCATTATTTTTTCCTTCTGTAAACCAGACCAACGCAGAACCACTGTGCAGGCTCCTTCATCAAAATCACCTTCGACACTCGAGAGCCAAAGGGCACAACTCATTGCATTCCCCAAATCCCTGAGTCTGAGAGGCGCCAGAGGGCGTGCGAGTCTCAAAAAGGCATCGCGGGGCAAAACTAACAGCCAGCCAGCAGG
>NW_009705185.1:0-2843 GCF_000703405.1 Apaloderma vittatum
GTTCTATGATTCTATGATTCTATGAAAACTGGTTTTTTGCAAGCCTTCTGTTGTGTGGGTTATTTCAATGCTAACAGGGAATGAACTTGCCCTGTACTTTTCCTTGGTGGAGGTATTAATAGTATTTCTCCTCTACCTTGGTACAGTATTTTTGCAAAGCTTTCTAGGAATGTAAAACTGACGTTTCACATTTTGGCCATTTTGACAGAAATCAGCCAAATGGTTGTAAATTCAGACAGTGCAGACAGGCCCCGCAGATGGCAGACCGACAAATGGCATATCCACATGTCTGTAGACAAGGTGAAAAGGAGAAGAAGGGAGACTTAAAAGAAAAATAATCTTAAAACAAAAAGAACCACCCTGATTTCTAAAAATTCAAATCCAAAAGGGAAACTAGTTGAGAAAGGTAATGGGAGAGAAGTCTTTCCAGCTGTGCTCACCCCTTTGAACTTGGTCTTGGCCACAGGGATTAAGGCAACTCTATCTAAATGATTCTGTGCATCTGCGGAGTGTATTTCATTTCAAAGCCAGTGAAAAACAGGCAAAGTCCTGTGGTCTTTTCTTAAGGACGTGATGAAAGGTTTAAGTTCTTATCTCCTCTCTGAGAATGTTTACCTTGTCTGTATTCCCTAGAGAATTAGCATGGAACAACGTGGTTAACTGTTGTTAAGGTATCATACCTTGACTGCAGTGTCCCACAAAGGAAAAGTTTTGGAAAAAAACTGATTTTCCCCAACATCTGTGAACATTAGATACATGACTGTGGATTTTTTCTTCTTTTTTTCTTCTCTTGTCAGTCCAAAGCTAATATTCTCCAATCTGAGACTATCTATTTGAGATAGAACTTGATGTGAGTATAGAGGACTCTTTCATACTGTAGTTTTTTACACTGAGACAAAAAGTGTGATGTTTATCCTCTTTTTCCTTCTACAAAATAGGAATGATCTAGTGGACAACTTCAGGTTACTGCTGCACACGCCGGACTGTGGTCGTGTCAGAGCATTAAGACATTCATTTCATACTTGACAGATTCAGGTGTCTGTTCAATGTGTTTGGAAAGAATGCAGAGTGTATTTGGCTTTGGATGGACTGATTTTCTATGCAGAAAGTTATTTTTAGTAGCGCTCTCTCATCGCTGTTGCAATCAGAAAAACGACTATGAATATAATCATTTCGCTTTCCACATTTCTTTCATCATCTAGGTCAAATTCTATCACTGTACACGGTGAAATGTTTGTTTTTCTTTCTAAGAGACAATGTTATATACTTCACCAGGGATTTGATTATCTAGATGTCCGTCCTTTCTCCTTTGTGCTTCCTCATCAGTCACAGAGATATAAAAAAGTATTAAATGCCAGTGGTGTTGTTGATGCATAAGGCAGAATACTACAACATCCACCTTGCTGTACCATAGTTCCAGCTCAGTCTGCTGAGCTAAAAAGAGTGAGGAGAAAACTAACCCGTTTCAGTAAAATCAATCTGAGTCAACGTCACGAAGGATGAGGCCATCAAGTGGTGGAAATTGATGTAGTGCCATAGGCTGAGTCTTTGCCAAATTTTTGCAGCTGAAAACCCAGTCCAAGGGGAGTAAGTTACAGGTATGGGATTAAATATTGCTTTGTCTTATAGACTGTTGTGACACTTCATTAAACCTGAAGGGACAGCAGCAAGGATGTCAAACTCGACACGCTGCTTCATTTGCTTAAATCTATTAGAAAAGTTGAAAATTTTAGACTTACTTTTCTTAGAAAATTACAACTTTCTTTGAAAATTCTTTCAGTGCCTCTAGCTTTACTGGTAAATAGAGACTTTAGCTTCAGGAACTCTGGTTTGGCTTCCCTTCCTGCTCATTTGATCTTGCTTGTTAGCCTTTCTCCTCACAGTACAGGAATTCACTTCAATTAAAGCTTCATTAAAACAATATTGCCATAATCACCATATGCTACTTACATATTTTTAAAGCATAACTGTTACCAACTGATCAAAATACAAGTGGGCATTTTATATGTCTATATAATATAGTGTACGTATACTATTTACGGCACACTTAAACTTTCATTTCTCTCGGCATGGAGTAGAAGGAATCGCTGAAGTCATTTCTACATCCTCTTCACAGTTATATCTTTTTGTGGTTTCTCAGCTTTGCAGTATCTGTGTTGCAATTGCTATAGATTCAAGTTTCAGAAGGTCTCAGGTAAACAGCAGTTAGGAGGCGGAAAGGATGACAATGACAAAAATTCTTAACTTCCTAAGTGAAATGAAAGAATTCCTTTGATCTTGATAACATCAGGATGCATAAGAGTGCTGGCAAACAACACTAGCTCCTGTCCACCCAGGTCTGTCTCAGAAAGCCATCCAAAGGGTTATTATCCCCAGGGCTCAGTACTGAGGCCAGTTCTGTTCAATATCTTTATCAATGACCTGGACAAAGGGATCATAGAATCATAGAATGGCATAGGCTGGAAGGGACCTTGGAGATCATTTAGTTCCAACTCCCTGCCATGGGAAGGGACATCCCCCACTAGATCAGGCTGCTCAGAGCCCCATCCAGCCTGGCCTTAAAAACTTCCAGGGATGGGGCTTCCACCCCCTCTCTGGGCAACCTGTGCCAGGGTTTCACCACCCTCATGGTGAATTCTATAATCATTAGTTTTCAAAAGCATCATGTGCTGGTGATATATTACCACCAGCATCCTGTATCCATGACCCTGACTACTCTGATACTTTTCAGGTCTTCAGTTCTTTGTTCTAGTTCTCTGCCATCAACATTATGCAACCCAGAGCGCAAGACAGGCAGAACTTGTAACGGGGTAGGGTCTGTGGGACGGGTAGGGCTTTCAGCA
>NW_009705185.1:2864-4202 GCF_000703405.1 Apaloderma vittatum
CACCACAGCTCCACAGTCTGACCTCACTGGCAAGCACAAGCTGGATATCGTGGCATCAGTCCAACAATCATTTTGATGGCCGTACAAAATTTTCTCACAGCAGTGAGGTCCAAATGAAGATGAGCAGGTGAAAATGGCTGGGATTTTCTTGGCATGCCTCTTGAAACAGCCTGTGGTTATGCGGAGACGGAGCAGCTGATGGGATTATACATTTCATGTAAAAGACAATAATGACATACAGTAGCAGTATTTTCAATCCACTACACCTGCATTTATTTTTCATTTTCCTGGAGCCTGATTGGGTTTGAATCAAGAATATACTTGGTGCATTGCAGAACAGCGAACTCTTTCAAATCCAGAGCTCTCAAAAATATCATCATCCCATAGATCCAAGACCCTGGCTCAAATCCTTGTGTGATGATGTATCAGTCTTAAAGCTTAAAGGCACTCAGGGTTGAATTGGCTGCCCAAATAGGACACAAAAGAACATTTTCCTTCTTCTCTCCCAAAATAACATAAATGTTACACTGCTATGAAAATGTCAACCATATTTACCATTCAGAAGCCATATGTTCAAACGCACTGACAGTCTGGGTTCAGAAACAGTTAATACCAAAGAAACATAGGATTTTCCTTTACTGATGAAGGTCATTTAATAGAGTCCTGACTGCATCCTGCTGGTCTTCACACGATTCAGTAAAAGACACATATGAATTATTCTATTGCTAAGAAGAGTAGATAAGGACTGTTTTTTTAATAACCTGATAACTTGCTCTTGCTCTTGTTTCTGCTGAAAAACTTGCGTGCTGTATCTGGATTCATCTCTGGTATATGGAAAGATGCATTTTATTCAAAGCGGAAATTTCCAAATATTTCTTGGTTGGCGAAAGAGAACATACAGATGTGAGCAGACAGACAAAGAAAAAAAGCAAAAAAAAAACAAGATGAAAATAAAGAGCGTATAAAATCTGGGAAAACTAGTCCTTGATTTATTACTTGTAATTCCATTTAGGTACATATTAGTATTTACTGTTTGTTTTCCAAAGAAAACACTAATAGACAAATTAACACTTTGTGTATCTCCCAAAAATGTATTAAACAGATGAACAAGGTACTTACTAAGGCAAAAAAGCTAATTGAAATTGTGCTCCAGATTAAGTTTACAAAGGCTAATAGTGTAATTTTTCTTTTGCGTAGTACTTCATGCTTGTATCAATGCAGAGCAGCCTGTAAAGTTTTACTCATGCAGGAGTCATCTACAAGATCACAGATTAATTCAGGCTGGAAAGTTTCTTGTTCTTCAGGAGGTTTCTTCTTTGTAATCCAACCTCCTGCTGA
>NW_009705185.1:4233-7601 GCF_000703405.1 Apaloderma vittatum
AAGTAGGGTAACCTACAAGGTCAGATGAGGTTGCTCAGGGCTTTCTCCATTTGAGTCTTGAATCCTTTCAAGAATGGACACTGCACATCATCTCTGGGCAGCCTCTTCCAACATTTGACTGTACTTAGGGGGAAAAGGTTTTCCTTAGATGCACTCTGAAGAGGTTTTGGGTCAGTTAATATCTGTTGTGTCTCAAACTCCCACTATGCCTCACTGTGAACAACATGGCTGGGACTTTTTCGTGATTTTTCCTACAGGCAGAGAGAGCTGCTATGAGGTCCCTCCAAAATCACCCCGTCCCCAGGCTGAACAAGCCCTAATCCCACACTAGGCACTAGAAAAGTGCTCCAGTTCTGAATATGCCGAATTTGATTAATTTGACCAATGTCTTGTACTGAGGGTCACAAACTTGCATGGACTATCTAGATATAATCTAGCAAGTGTTGAGTAGAGGGAGACAATAATCTTCCTTGATCCCCTGGCTGTTCTCCTTCTCACACAGTCCAGAGTAGCTTCTTTGCTGCCAGGGCATACTTCTCATTCATGCCCAGCTCACTTCTGACCAGGACCCCAGGGCCATTTACCCAGAGTTGCTCCTCAGCCAGTCAGTAATGGCATGCTCTGTTGCAAAGGATTAATCCCTCCCAGAATGACAGAATCAGAGAATCACAGAATGTTTGAGGTTGGAAGGGACCTCAAAAGATCATCTAGTCCAATCCCCCTGCCAGAGCAGGATCACCTACAGTAGATCACACAGGAATGTGTCCAGGCAGATTTTGAAAGTCTCCAGAGAAGGAGACTCCACACCCTCCCTGGGCAGCCTGTGCCAGGGCTCTGGCACCCTCAGAGGGAAAAAAGTTTTTCTAATATTTTTGTGAAACCTCCTATGTTCCAGCTTGTATCCACTGTCCCTTGTCCTGTCATTGGACATCACTGAAAAGAGCCTGGCTCCATCCTCCTGACACTCCCTCTTGACATATTTGTAAACATTTATGAAGTCACCCCTCAATATATGAGGTCACCTCCCAGATGCAGGACTTTCCATTTTTCCTCGTTGAATTTTGACATTCTCTCCAGCTCATTCCTCCATCCTGTCCAGGTCCTTCTGGATGGCAATCCTGTCCTTCAGTGTACCAGCTGGTCCTCCCCAAGTTTGAAGTCATTGAGAGCACACTCTGTCATCTCTTCAATGCTATCAACAAAGATCATAGAATCACAGAATGGTTTGGCTTGGAAGGGACCTTAAAGATCATCTAATCCCAACCCTGTTGCCATGGGCAGGGACATCTCCCACTAGCACAGGTTGCTCAAAGCCCCATCCAACCGGGCCTTGAACATTTCCAGGGAGGAGGAATCCACAACTTCTCTGGTCAACATGGTCCAGTGTCTCACCACCCTCACAGAAGATAATTTCTTCCTAATATCTAATCTAAATCTGCCCTCTTTCAGTTTGAAACCATTGCCCTTTGTTCTGTCACTACATTCCATGATATAGAGTCCCTCGACATCTTTCCTGTAGGACCCCTTGAGGTACTGGAAGGCTGCTATAAGGTCTCTCCAAATCCTTCTCTTCTCTAGGCTAAACAACCCCAAAATATATTAAAGAGGGTTAGGGCTAGGACGGCCTCCTGAAGCACTCTGCTTGTTACAGATCTCCAGGTACACTTCAACTCATTAACCACTACCCTCTGAATTAGATCATCCAGTCAGTTTTTGCACCTCAAGTTGTGTACTTATCTAAAGTTTTAACTTGAACACAGAAATATTTTATCCAAGAAAGACTTGCTAATGTTGAGGCAAATCACATCCACTGCTCTCCTCTCACTCCCAAATCCAGTTATTCTATCAGAGCAGGCAATCATGTTGGTTGGTTTACCCTTGCTAAATCCATGTTAACTGTTACCAGTCACCTGCAGTGTCCATAGCTGAAGTGGAATATAAACATGTCTACCACCCGTTCTCCCCCTGAAATGAATCATGACACTTTTACAATACTACAGCAGCAAATGCTCAAGGCAGTGCTAATATATCTAGAACACGAGAATTTCAGATCTTTGCATACACAATTACCCAAACTGTTGTCAAATAAGGCATGCACACTTTTCGCTCATCTCTCTCATCTCACAGCCCCTCAGTGCAAACAGTTTGATGCCAGTTGTTAATATGTTTCTTGTTTAGAAACAAACTGTAGTTTAATATAGGGTGGGAGGTGTTTTCCTCTTTATTTGCACAGATGCATGATCAGATGTCTGTCACATTCAGCTGTTCAGCCCATAGTTATAGTCAACGTGATAGGAATAAAAGCCCTTCCCAAACAAACCACAACCAAGCCATCCTGAGTCATGAGCTGAAAAGAGATCACATAAAGACGACAAAGGGAATAATCAATGTAAATCCAACCCTGCACTTGAAGACTGGCTTTCATCAGAGGGCTATGAGAAGTCAGATGGAAAACAGAGTCAAAAGGACAGTTCTGCACAAATCAATGCAGAGCGACTGAGGAACAGCTCTTAAAATTGGATTAATGTCCCTTATCTTTCTCCTACTGAGAAGCTATGATGCCAATTTAAGCCAAGACTTCAAAAGATATTTGGGTCCCAAGTGAAGAAAATTAAGCATTGAGAAATGTATGATGGCTACAGGGGACACAATCCAAAACCTCAGAAATACAGTACACGAAAAAGGAACTATCCATAACATTGAAAACTTTGACACCAGAGCATTAGGATAAGGTGTCCATAATGTTTTCTTAGAAAAGTATTGGTTAAGCAGTGGTGGGGGACAGCATGTCTCTGGCTAGTCAGGCCCTTAGGCAGCAGCAAGAGGAAAAGGAGCAGGGTTTGAATTTTGGGGCTCAGTTTGGATGTCTAGGAGTCGAGTGCTATTTCAAAGACTTCAGGGCATCCCACCTGGCTTCCAACTGCTGATTCAGAAGGGCACAAGTCTGCCTTAGGTCCAGTACCTCATCTGGCACAGACAACTTTGGCTACCTTGAAAATACTGAAATGTCTTAAGCAGCACTGAAACTTTTGATTAGGAACTGAACTGATCTTCAGCTTGATCTATGTTCTGGAATGCTGGAGAGTGGCCCAGCAGAGAGGGACCTGGGAGTGCTGGGTGACAACTGGTTGAACAGGAGCCAGCAGTGTGCCCAGGTGGCCCAGCAGGCCAATGGCATCCTGGCCTGTGTCAGGAACAGTGTGGCCAGCAGAAGCAGGGATGTGATTCTGTTCCTGTGCTCAGCCCTGGGGAGGCCTCTCCTTGAGCCCTGTGTGCAGGTCTGTCCCCTCACTGCAAGAGAGACCTTGAGGGGCTGGAGCGGGTCCAGAGGAGAGCAACGAGGCTGGGGAAGGGACTGGAGGGAAAGT